>NC_138292.1:69402500-69475000 GCF_965601325.2 Salmo salar
AGGGTCAGTACCATATTATAATGTACAGGGATACTGGATCTATAGAGGTAGATATGTATAGGGGTAAACATACTATATACAGGGTCAGTTCCAGTACCATATTATAATGTACAGGGATACTGGATCTATAGAGGTAGATATGTATAGGGGTAAACATACTATATACAGGGTCACTACCATATTATAATGTACAGGGATACTGGATCTATAGAGGTAGATATGTATAGGGGTAAACATACTATATACAGGGTCAGTACCATATTATAATGTACAGGGATACTGGATCTATAGAGGTAGATATGTATATGGGGTAAGGTGACTAGGCATCAGGATATATGATAAACAGAGTAGCAGCAGTGTATGATGATTGTATGTGAGTGGGTGAGTGGGTGTGTGTGTATGTGGAGGCAGTATAAACAGAGTAGCAGCAGTGTATGATGATTGTATGTGAGTGGGAGAGTGGGTGTGTGTGTATGTGGAGGCAGTATAAACAGAGTAGCAGCAGTGTATGATGATTGTATGTGAGTGGGTGAGTGGGTGTGTGTGTATATGGAGTCAGGGTAAATGTATGTGCATATTACAGTGCCTTTTGGAAAGTATTTAGACCCCTTGACTTTATCCACATTTTGTTACGTTACCGCCTTATTATAAAATGTATTCATATATTTTTTTTCTTAATCAATCTACACACAATACCCCATAATGACAAAGCAAAACTTTTTTTGTTGTTGTTGAATTTTTTGCAAATTTATACAAAAGAAAAAATATAAATATCACGTTTAGATAAGTATTCAGACCCTTTACTCAGTACTTTATTGAAGCACCTTTAGCAGCAATTACAGCCTCAAGTCTTATTGGGTATGACGCTACAAGTTTGGCACACCTGTATTTGGGGAGTTTCTCCCATTCTTCTCTGCAGATCAAATCAAATCAAACTTTATTTGTCACATGCCCCAAATACAACAGGTGTAGACTTTACTGTGAAATGCTTTACTTACAAGCCCTTAACCAACAGTGCAGTTCAAGAAGAAAATATTTACTAAGTAGACTAAAATAAAAAGTAATAATAAAAAGTAACACAATGAGAATAACAATAACAAGGCTATATACAGGAAGCATCGGTACCGAGTCAATGTGCAGGGGTACAGGCTAGTTGAGGTAATCTGTACATGTAGGAGGGGGTGTAGTGACAATGCATAGGTAACAAACAACCAGCGAGTAGCAGCAGTGTACAAAAGGGAGGGAGGTGGGGGGGTCAATGTAAATTGTCTATGGACGAATTTTATGAATTGTTCAGCAGTCTTATGGCTTGGGGGTAGAAGCTGTTGAGGAGCCTTTTGGACCTAGACTTGGTGCTCCGGTACTGCTTGCCGTGTGGTAGCAGAGAGAACAGTCTATAACTTGGGTCACTGGAGTCTCTGACAATTTTATGGGCTTTCCTCTGACACCGCCTATTGAAGCTTGGCCCCAGTGATGTACTGGGCCGTTCGCACTACCATCTGGAGCACCTTACGGTCAGATGCTGAGCAGTTGCCATACCAGGCAGTGATGCACCCGGTCAGGATGCATGTGGAGCGTCGCATGCATGTGGAGCATCGCTGCACAGCTATTTTCAGGTCTCTCCAGAGATGTTTGATTGGGTTCAAGTCCGGGCTCTGGCTGGGCCACTCAAGTACATTCAGACTTGTCCTGATGCCACTCCTGTGTTGTCTTGGCTGTGAGCTTAGGGTCGTTGTACTGTTGGAAGGTGAACCTTCACCCCAGTCTGAGGTCCTGAGCACTCTGGGGCAGGTTTTCATCAATGATCTATCTGTACTTCGCTCCGTTCATCTTTCCCTCGATCTAGACTAGTCTCTCAGTCCCTGCTGCTGAAAAACATCCCCACCGCATGATGCTGCCACCACCATGCTTCACTGCTGCCACCACCATGCTTCACATCAGACCAGAGAAACTTGTTTCTCATGGTCTGAGTGTCTTTAGGTGCCTTTTGGAAAACTCCAAGCAGGCTGTCATGTGCCTTTTACTGAAGAGTGGCTTCCGTCTGGCCACTCTACCATAAAGGCCTGATTCGTGGAGTGCTGCAGAGATGGTTGTCCTTCTGGAAGGTTTTCCCATCTCTACAGAGGAACTCTAGAGCTCTGTCAGAGTGACCATTTGGCTCTTGGTCACCTCCCTGACCAAGGCCCTTCTCCCCTGATTGCTCAGTTTTGCCGGGCAGCCAGCTCTAGGAAGAGTCTTGGTGGTTCTTAACTTCTTTCATTTTAAGAATGATGGAGGACACTGTGTTCTTGGGGACCTTCAATGCTGCAGACATTTTTTGGTACCCTTCCTCAGATCTGTGCCTCGACACAATCCTGTCTCGGAGCTCTACGGACAATTCCTGTTTTTGCTCTGACATGCACGGTCAACTGTGGGACCTTATATAGACAGATGTGTGCCTTTCCAAATCACGTCCAATCAATTGAATTTACCACAGGTGGACTCCAATCAAGTTGTAGAAACATCTCAAGGATGATCAATGGAACCAGGGTGCACCTGAGCTCAATTTCGAAGTCTCATAGCAAAGGATCTGAATACTTATGTAAATAAAGTCTTTCTGTTTTTTGTTGACATTATGGGACTGTTGTGTGTAGATTCCTGAGGATTTGTATTTATTTAATGGAGTTTAGAATAAAGCTGTAACGTAACGAAATGTGGAAAAAGTCAAGGGGTCTGAATACTTTCCGAAGGCGCTGTGTGTGTGTGAGCAAATTATGGTGTTTGTGTGTGTGTTGGAGTGTGCGTAAAAGCCCATTCAAGGCCAAATCAAGCCCCATACCGCATCGCTGTGCACCTCTCAAATTTTGTAACAATGCGAAGGGCTCCGTATAGCTCCGCATGGACATGATTGGTTGACGGTAGGTGGGAAAGGTACGTCCTGTATAAACACAAACTCACTTCCTTGACAACTTCCTTCACCATAGCTCTGTTTTGCTCCGCTAAGCGCAAGAAGTATGAAAGCCCAGAAGTCTGTGGAGGCTGCATCAGTAAGTGCTGCGTGGTCACTTCAGATGTCGGATTGACCATGCAGAGTCTTTAAGTGTGTAGGGCCCTGTGAGTGTGCCAAGAGACTATTTATCAGTCTTATGGCATGGGGATAGAAGCTGTTCAGGAGCCTGTTAGTGTCAGTCTTGATGTACCTGTACCGCTTGCCATGCGGAAGCAAAGAGAACAGTCTATGGCTTGTGTGGTTGGAGTCTATAACCATTTTCCTGGCCTTCCTTTCACACCGCCTGATATAGAGTTCCTGGATGGCAGGGAGCTTGGCCCCAGTGATGTACTGGGCTGTCCGTCAAGATGCTCTCAATGGTGCAGCTGCAGAACTTTTGGAGGATTTTCCAAACCTTTTCAACCTCCTGAGGGGGAAGAGTACTGTCGCACCTTCTTCACGACTGAGCGTCTATAGTGATGTGGAAACTGAGGAACTATGTGGATGGAGGTGTGCTCGCCCCTCCCTGTTTCCTGTAGTCCACGATCAGCTCCTTGGTCTTACTGACGTTGAGGGAGAGGTTGTTGCTCCGGCCCCACACTGCCAGTTCACTGACCTCCTCCCTGTAGGCTGTCTCATCGTCCTCTTCCTCTAGGTGGGTGAGATGTAACTGAGAATCTTCTGGGTTGTGAACACACCCAGCACGATGTTGTTATTTTCAAAGCCTGCATAAAATGCATTGAGTTCTTCTGATAGAGAGGCATCGTTGGGCAGATCACAGCTGGATCTTCCTTCGTAATCTGTAATGGACTGTAGCCCCTGCCACATGCAACATGTGTTGGAGCCTGTGTAATATGATTCCACCTTATTCCTATATTGTCCTATTGCTTGTTTGATGACTGTGCTGAGTTCATAGTGGGACTTCTTGTACTTGTTCCTGTCCTCAGCCGTAGCCTCTAGCCACTCTCGTTTTCACAATCCCTCTCTCCCGCCTTCCTTTTACTCTTTCTCTTCGTCTCTCTCCATCCCTCCTTTTATTCCTACAACCCCCATTCCCTCTCACCTCTTTCTGAGTTCCCTAACCCTCTCCCCTACCCTGTATCCACCTTACCCCCTAGAGGTGAGCCCCTCTACGCCCTCTCTCTCACCACCTCACCCTCCCTTACCCCTGTGCCCCTCTCTTTCAGGCAGGCCAAGCAATGAAGGAGTGGAGAGCAGGATGGAGGAATGAAGAGATGGAGGGATGGAGGATGAAGAGAGAGAGAGAGAGAGAGAGAGAGAGAGAGAGAGAGAGGTGTGACCCATATAAGTGAGGCTGGAGTATTTATAGAAGAATGTGGACTAATTGGCAAACCATCGGGAGAACGACAGCGCAGTCCTGCTACCCTCCTCCTCCTCTTCTTCCTCCTCTTCCTCATCCTCCTCCTCTTCTTCCTCCTTCCTTCTGTTCTTCCTCCTCTTCCTCCTCCTCCTCTTCTTCTTCCTACTCTTCTTCTTCATCCTCTTCTTCCTCCTCCTCTTCTTTCTGTTCCTCCTCCTCTTCCTCCTCTTCCCCTTCTTCCTCCTCATCTTCCCTCTGCACTTCCTCCACTTCCTCCTCCTCTTCCTCCTCCTCCACTTCCTTTTCCTCATCCCCCTTTTCTTCTTCCTTCTGCTCTTCCTCCTCTTCCTCCTCCTCATCCTCCTAATCCTCTTCTTCCTACTCTTCTTCTTCATCCTCATCTTCCTCCTTCTCCTCCTCTTTCTCCTCCTCCTCTTCCTCCAACTCCTCCTCCACCTCCAACTCCTCCTCCACTTCCTTCACTGCACTCATTCAGTTGAGTGTCCATTCAACCATCAAGCACTCCAAATGACACGTGGCGCAGCCATAGCTATAATCATCATGGTGGATAACATGACTATGCCATACTAGGGTAGGGCCAGCAGTTTGATCCAATGACTGTACAAATGAATGGACAAAGCCGTCGATTACGTGACACCATTCATTCCTATGTGAAGACTCAATAGCACATTGAAGCCCAGGAAGTCAGTTAAGATGGCATCTCATATGGGAGATTGATGTACACATAACATGTGCAGTTTGAGCAACTCCAGGAAGTGATGTTGCGGGCTATCTCAGTGCTGCCCCCTTTCATTGATTATCTCAATTAGAGGGGCTGCCATTAGTTACTAAATTATCCTCATAACTTCTTCTCTGTGCGGTTATGAAATAATCGGTTCAAGGACATACATCTGGTGTTACAGAAGTTATTATTGTTACCATGTTTGTCTTCAATATTTACAGGAAGATTGACAACGAAGATAGACATTTTCCCATTCACTATAATGGGGGATCCTGTTTTCTGCAAACAATGCCTGCAGTACCGCGGGGCAGCTGTTCTTCCCTGGTTTGACCTGACCATGTGACCTTACCATGTGACCTTATACCAGGTGACCATGTGACCTGACCATGTGACCTTATACCATGTAACCTAGGCAGGGAAAACTCTAGGCACCATATCCACAAAGCCTCTCAGAGTACTGATCTAAGATCAGTTTCACCTTTTATATCATAATGACTAAAATGATATGGATAGCTAGGGACCTGATCCTAGATCAGCACTCCAACTCTGAGATGCTTTGTGGATACAGGCCCTGTTCAAGTTAGGTAAAACGTCACACTTATGGCGCTGTAAACAAAATAGAACAAGGAGAAAAATACACTGAAGGAGAGAGAGAAAGAAATAAACGACTCACGTAAAAAGAACTCAGCGCCATCCGCTTGGAAGTCTGTGTCTTCTGGGAAGTGGTCTATCTGTTTACACATCCCTTTGTAGGAGCCTGAGAGAGAGAGAGAGAGGAGAGAGAGGAGAGAGAGAGAGAGGGAGGGAGACAGAGAGAGAGACAGAGAGAGAGAGGGAGACAGAGAGAGAGAGAGAGAGAGAGAGAGAGAGGGAGGGAGACAGAGAGAGAGACAGAGAGAGAGAGGGAGACAGAGAGAGAGACAGAGAGAGAGAGAAACAGAGAGACAGAGAGAGAGACAGAGAGAGAGATACAGAGAGCGAGAGATACAGAGAGAGAGAGATACAGAGAGAGAGAGAGAGAGAGAGAGAGAGAGGGAGGGAGACAGAGAGAGAGACAGAGAGAGGGAGATACAGAGAGAGAAGGAGAGAGAGAGGGAGAGAGGGAGAGAGAGAGAGAGAGAGAGAGAGAGAGAGATGGTTAGAGACCTAAAACTATAAAACAAAAGACCAGAGCGACAGTAAAAGTCCTGGTTATCTTGTATTATACCACAGCATTGTTGAATACTAATTTCTGATTGGCTAGAAGGGCATTCTAAAATGGACATTAAAACCAGATAACGGGACAGTTGGAAAAGATATTGGGACAACTTGCAATCATGACGCAATATGCGCCTACACATGCAGACTGTACTTGCTATCAACATCTTTACAAACTGAAACTGGATACATTGTAAACACACGTCCAATGAGGAAAAAACTTAGCTAACTACAGTAGCTAGTAGTGATTTGTTTTTGTAGGGACATGTTTTTTTTGAGCATCTGATGAACACGAATTTCTCTGGTCCCTACTGTTGCCATGATGCAAGTGGCGCTATGCTGTCAAATCCTCCCACATGTTTAAATTATTATGGGGGTCGGTTGTCATAATGTCAGGTTTGCTAGCAACAAACTATTTAGCTAACTTATAGCCTAGCATTTGATATGCAGTGTGATCTCCTCGTAATTAACAGTCGGTGTTCACGAGTGTCCTGGCGAGAAGGCAAACTTTTCTAACTATGTCAGGCAAAAACGGGCATTATCAGCTCATTGTTATGGATGTATCCAAATGAATGTCAATAGGAAACAGCTACTTTTCTGTTATTCTGGCTGCCGAGGTTGTGACTGTGTTAGCCGTAGCTAGCTGGCTGGGTAGCTAGCATGCAAGGGATAGGAATGTTGCCAGCGAGCATGGCAAAGGAACATAAAGAACGAAGGACTGGGTCACGTCCATAAATATCAAACTAATCAAATGAACGACTGGCAACCAAAATATGAGAAAGTATGAATTTGCGTATATAAATGAAAATATCAACGAAAACATTTTATTTCTACCAGTAAATGTGTGCTTAGTATTGTTTTCTTTGGCAACTGAGGTATAGCGGGACCAACAGTATAAACGTTGCTTTTATTCTGGCTGCAGAGTTAGTGAACAAGTTGCCTAACTAGCAACGAGCAAGGGATAAGAACGCCACTGAGTATGGCAACGGAACGTAAAGCCTCTGTAGAGATCCAACTAATCGAACGAACAACTGGGTCGCGTCTCTAGCGACCAAAAGAACCGCTGCGGTGTCCATGATTTCCAAGGTAATGTACAGAACACCGGCATTTATCCTTCAGCTCTCATCAGAGTCCAAAAGAGGTGCGCGTCTAAACAGCTTTGTTGTAGAATATTGGACCTTTGGCTTTAAAACATTTCAAATTGTCAGTCAGCCTCAAGCAATTTTGCCGTCACAACAATCAAATGAATAGAAGCCGTGTACGTGGAGTGGTTTTGGTTGGGATTTGAAGTGCTTGGATTGGTCGTGCGACCCCGCGGTCGGTGGTCTAACGTGTTTGTGCAGTTCTGCTTGGTTTGCTTCCCATGCCATCCAAATCACTGTCATTAAATAGACCTGTGAATTGTTATTGAAGGATGAAAGAACAGAAGACATCGTTCAAACTGGCGCAGAGGGCACACACTAGCAAGCACACGCATAGATGCACAGACACACGAACACACAGATGCATACACACGCAAGCGCACATACACACATACAGTATCATAGTTTTGTGTCATACGTTTAGTTACACACGCTCATCACTCACATACATGTCGAAATTCATTGAACCATACTCAAGCGTCTCTCGCTTTCTTTCTAGCTCTCTCAAACACATCCCACGCTACAGCAAAAGCACATACATATGTAATCTGGAAGCACATATTCCTTCACTCTCTCCTCCTCTTTCTCTTTTTCCCCATCTCTCCCTCTCGCTTTCTCTCTCTTTCGCTCTGCCTCTCCCTCTCTCTTTCTCCCCACCTCTCCCTCTCTCTTTCTCTCTCTCGCTCTGCCTCTCTCTCTCTCTCTCTCTCTCTCCCCATCTCCCTCTTTCTCTTTCCCTCTCTCGCACACTCACACACATATGCGTATACCCCAGGGAACTGAATCATTTATGACTGAGTTGGCAGTAACACACACACACTCCTGCTCTCTCTCTCTTTCTTTCTCTCTCGCTCGCTCTCTCTCTCGCTCTCTCTCTCTCACACACACACACACTCAGCAAACACACATACTAAGGCTTATATACTGTCAGAGACTTGCAATGGATTCTTAGAGGTTTTGACAGCCTTGTGTAACACACACACACTTTTTAATTTCTATCTTCCGTAATTATGAGATGGCCTTGACCTGATCATCATATCTGGTTATATATATGAACAAAACTATAGAAACACAGGAACTGTGGAAGAAAGGAGAAATGAGATCTCTCTCTCTCTCTCTATCTATCAATTCAATTCAATTCAAGGGGCTTTATTGGCATGGGAAACATATGTTTACAATGCCAAAGCAAGTGAAATGGATAAACAAAAGTGAAATAAATAATAAAAAGTGAACAGTAAATATTACACTCACACAAGACATTTGAAATGTCTCTTTCTTTCTCTCTGTCTCTCGTAAGAAACAAACTCCTTAAATTGATCCTCCTCTTCCCTCCACCCATGAAACATGAGTCCAGTCTTCTCCCTGTCTCTGTCTCTTATTCCAGACTCTTAGTCTGGTTTGGCCTGTGTGTGTGTGGTTTAAAACAATTGCCCTCCTAAACCATCAAAACCAGTGTATCTATCTATCTATCTATCTATCTATCTATCTATCTATCTATCTATCTATCTATCTATCTATCTATCTATCTATCTATCTATCTATCTATCTATCTATCTATCTATCTATCTATCTATCTATCTATCTATCTATCTATCTATCTATCTATCTATCATAACACTCCAGAACTCCCATGGTCCCTGGAGTACTGGAACACTCAAGCTCGGAACTGGAATGACATCATTTAATGATAACCTAGAAATGTAATCAAGCTCCTTTACCGCGCAAGGATTGGAAATGATGTCATAGGAAATTAGGTCATATATCGGCTAGAGTTTGGCCCAAACACGCTTTTAGAATACCTTCAAAATGTTCCCTTCCATGTTACAGATCGACTCTAGCACTCGACAGAGTCCAATCCCTACCCAGCTCAGTTGTCTTCTAGAATATTAGACAGTTGGTTTTCATAGTTTACCAATTCTCAGTTCAGCTAAAACTATTTCTGTTTCTGTCACCAGTTGAATAGATGCTTAACACACCTGCTTTCCCAGGTCTAAATTAGACTTTGAGAAATGAATTAAAAACAGGTGTGCGGTCCTATACACAGGCCCCTCCTCTCCTCTCCTCTCCTCTCCTCTCCTCTCCTCTCCTCTCCTCTCCTCTCCTCTCCTCTCCTCTCCTCTCCTCTCCTCTCCTCTCCTCTCCTCTCCTCTCCTCTCCTCTCCTCTCCTCTTCTCTTGTCTCCCCTCCTCTCCTCTCCCCTTCTCCTCTCCTCTCCCCTTCTCTTGTCTCCTCTCCTCCTCTTCTCTTGCGTGTGTGTGTGTGTGTGTGTGTGTGTGTGTGTGTGTGTGTGTGTGTGTGTGTGTGTGTGTGTGTGTGGTGTGTGTGCTCTGACACCAGAAACCCTACTAAGTGAACCAGAGATTGTTCTCGTCTACTCTTCTGTCTCTACACAGTACAGCTCTGCTGGAGTTATAATGATGTGTAGCTCTCCCAAATCGCTCTGTTAAATTATACATCCTCCTTAAGCACTGAGCATGTAGTATTATTCTTACAGAGACACACACCGCTGGGGTGGAGTTCACACCGCGACCCACTTATCCCCGCAGCGAGAAAAGGCCAAACGCAATGTGATTCAAACCAATGAGGAGAGCCAATAAGAGGCATTGTCATTGTAGGGGAGAGCTAACCTCTGGCATGGGGTTAACAATATGCTACATGTATTAGCATGCATAGTAATGAGACTGACTCAATGCAGAGAGAGAGAGAGGTGGGAGAGAGAAGGAGAGAGCGACAGAGAAAGAGGGGGGGGGCGAGAGATTGGGTGTGAACTGTGAATATGAAAACGTATGTGACGATAGCTATACAGGCTATACTGTGAGTTATGCTAATGTTAGCTACGCCACTTTGTTCTTTATGCTATTGTTGACTTAGCCGCTCCGATGGCTAAATGGAGGCTAACATTAGCTTCATCCTTCAACCCCAATCTAGTGAGAATATATGAACATGGGAAGACTAGCCAGTGAGAGAGGTTCAAACCTAGATTTACTATGTGTGTGTTCCAAATGGGTCCCTGTTCCCTATATAGTGTACTTATTTAGCCTTAACCAGGATGGATTCTGTCCTCTTGCTGAAAAGAAAACTAGAACAAAACCAGTCGCTCTATAAAGAGAAAGTGTGTGTGTGTGTGTGTGTGTCAGTTGCTCTATGAAAAGAAGAGGGCCCGTAAGACATTGACCCTGATAAGGTTTTTAATTGTGATTTTATTTCATTTTAATCTTCGACCCGAATGGCCCAATTCATTTCCTCACCATTTACACACGCACGCACGCACACGCACGCACACACACACAGAGTCATGTAAAATGGAGCTGGTGGAGATAGTGAATATCTCACCCTGGCATGGTGTTGTGTAGTTTACTGTGTTATCATACATATATGTATCAGGAATGGACGAATAGCACTCTGGAACATTCCTCGGGTGTTATGACTCTGGAATTATCCATGGGTGTTAGGACTCTGGAATTATCCATGGGTGTTAGGACTCTGGAACATTCCATGGGTGTTATGACTCTGGAATTATCCATGGGTGTTAGGTCTCTGGAACATTCCATGGGTGTTATGACTCTGGAATTATCCATGGGTGTTAGGTCTCTGGAACATTCCATGGGTGTTATGACTCTGGAATTATCCATGGGTGTTAGGTCTCTGGAACATTCCATGGGTGTTAGGACTCTGGAACATTCCATGGGTGTAAGGACTCTGGAACATTCCATGGGTGTTAGGACTCTGGAATTATCCATGGGTGTTAGAACTCTGGAACATTCCATGGGTGTTAGGTCTCTGGAACATTCCATGGGTGTTAGGTCTCTGGAACATTCCATGGGTGTTAGGTCTCTGGAACATTCCATGGGTGTTAGGTCTCTGGAACATTCCATGGGTGTTAGGTCTCTGGAACATTCCATGGGTGTTAGGACTCTGTACTGGAGGACAAGGGTTGGGAAACAATGGTTTAGTGCAGTCTTATGGATGTTGGTTAGAGAGAGGGAAAGAGATGAATGAGGGGAAGAGATGAAGGAGAGGGAAGAGAGGGAGGGAAAGAGAGGGAACGACAGAGAAAGAGGATCGTCTCATTCATTCATATCTATGGCGTAGAAGCAGCTGTGTGCGTAGTAAGGAGCGATTCATTATGGGTAGTTGTGGAATGACACGGAAACTGATTGAGGGAGAGAGATATGGAGAAAGAGAGAGAGAGAGAGAGAAAAGAAAGATTGAAAGAGAGAGAAAAGAGAGCGAGAGATGGGTTGTGAGTCACCACCACCACTTATATAGGGCACATCTCCCCTTCCACCCCCACCCCCTCTCTCTCAGTCGTGATGTGATGCTGACGTGTGTGTGTCTGTTTGTGGGTGCTGGTGTGCTTGCAAGTGAGTGTGTGTGCATGTGTGTATGTCCATGTCCGTATTGACATGGGTTAGGTTATTATGACAGAGCCTGTCAGGGACAGATACATATATATCAGTGACACAATTTAAAATAGAAAATTAAACCCTCTCTATTTCCTTCCCCCTTCATCAGTCTTGCCTTCCTTCCTTCCTTCCCTCCATCCATCCCTCCTCCCCTTCCTTCCCTCCCTCCTTCCCTCCCTCCATCCCTCTCATCATCCCTCTTCCCCTTCCCTCCCTTCCTTCCACCGCAGTCCCTGTGCCCAGGAACGCCATGGTAACCTGTCTAAATGACCATCGCCCCTGAGCACTCACATCTGTAGCCATGAAATGCTTTGAAAGGCTGGTCATGGCTCACATAGACACCATCATCCCAGACACCCTGGAACAGTGATAGGCCCACCTACCAATTTGATTGTTTAGGAACTCAGTCGGGGTCTCAACTTACTGTTGAGAGTTGGAATAATAGAATACACAACGTGCAATTTTGAAGAATTTGGTTGTGCATCAGCAGTCACTCAATTAGCCATTGTCAGATAAAATGTTTTAGATTGG
The DNA here is from genome assembly GCF_965601325.2 of Salmo salar. Classification (NCBI taxonomy): domain Eukaryota; kingdom Metazoa; phylum Chordata; class Actinopteri; order Salmoniformes; family Salmonidae; genus Salmo; species Salmo salar. The sequence continues at coordinate 69,414,808 of NC_138292.1, forward strand.
TAAATTAGACTAGCGGCAAGCTATCTAAACGTGTAGTAAGCATGGTTGAATTACTGACTGGGGTGGGGCCCATTGATCATCAGCTATTATATTAAAAACTGCAAAAAATATATATATTTATATTTCACCTTTATTTAACCAGGTAAGCCAGTTGAGAACAAGTTCTCATTTACAACTACGACCTGGCCAAGATAAAGCAAAGCAGTGTGACAAAAACAACAACACAGAGTTACACATACACAAACGTACTGTCAATAACACAAAAGAAAAGAAAAATAGACAAATCTATGTACAGTGTGTGCAAACGTAGAAGAGTAGGGAGGTAGGCAAACATTTGCCACCAACCTATGGCAAAATGTGTCGAATTGCAGAACATTTGCTGTAAAATTGCAAATCTTCTCTCCACCCCATGGCAAAATTTGTACAATTGTAGCAAACTTGCTTTAAAAAGGCAACGTTCTCTCTACACCTCACGGCAAAATGTGCAGAATTGCAGGAAGTGAACTTTAAAACTAAAATGTTTCCTCTTTCCTGTCACGAGGGGGCTGCTAAAATGTATTGCACTCAACATTGGCCTCTCCCACCTGGACAAGAGGAACACATATGTGAGAATGCTGTTCATTGACCACAGCTCAGCGTTCAACACCATAGTAACCTCAAAGCTCATCACTAAGCTAAAGACCCTGGGACTGAACACCTCCCTCTGCAACTGGATCCTGGACTTCCTGACGGGCCGCCCCCAGGTGGTGAGGGTAGGCAACAACACATCCGCCACGCTGATTCTCAACACATGGGCCCCTCAGGTGTGCGTGCTTAGTCCCCTCCTGTACCCACGACTGCGTGGCCTCAAAAGACTCCAACACCATCATTAAGTTTGCTGACGACACAACGGTGGTAGGCCTGTTCACCGACGATGATGAGACAGCCTATAGGGAGGAAGTCAGAGTCCTGGCAGTGTGGTGCCAGGACAACAACCTCTCTCTCAACAACCTTTCTCTCAACACACACAAACACTCGTACATGCACACACACTCACTTGCAAGCACACCAGCACCCAGATACAGACACACACCCCAATTCATATCAACGGGGCTGTAGTGGAGCAGGTCGAGCGCTTCAAGATCCTCTGTGTCCACATCACTACGGATCTATCATGGTCCACACACGGCAACACAGTCGTGAAGAGGGCACGACAATGCCTCAGGACCCTATCCCAAACCTTAATCCTGAACTTAACCAAGAGAATTAAGGCCTGAACTCTCAACCAATCAGAATTAATGCCTGAACTTAACCCGAGTTGTTTTTGTTTGAAACCTATCCCAAACCTTAACCCTTAACCCAGTCGGAATGAATTCCTTAACTGAACCGTAGAGTTGTTTCTGTGAGCCTAAATCAGGGGAGAACGACTGCCCACTCTCAATGACGCAACGGAAGTTCAAGGCCGACCACGGTACTGCAGGCATTGTTTGCAGAATACAGGATCCCCCATTATAGTGAATGGAAAAATGGCAATCTTCGCATAAATAAAAAAAAATGTTTTGATGACAATCATGGCACCAATAATTGCTTCTAATACACCAGATGTATGTCCTTGAACCTATTATTTGAAAATCGCACTCGAAGTTATAAGGATAATTTAGATGCTAATGTCAGCCTGCAACTTCACTTCCTGGAGTTTCTCAAACTGCGCATGTTATGTCTTCATGAGACGTCATCTTAACCGACTTCATTTGACTTCAATGAGCTATTGAGTCTTCACATGATGTAGGAATGAATAGTGTCACGTAATCGATGACTTTGTCTATTCATATATACAGTCATTGGCCTAAATACAGGATGTCGGGAGATGAAGTCCGTTTACCAATAAAAAATAGACGTTTATCCAAGGATGTCAAGGAATGAAGTAAGACTGTGATATCTTGTTGGGAGAGAGAGAGCAGGCGGAGAAGGAGTAGGGGGGTTGGATTGTGAGTCATACCACCACAAGGGCCTCTGGGTCCACACACACACACACACACACACACACGCACACACACACTGCATAGCAACCACTGCAGAAGCCTACACACAGAAGCCTTCACTACACAGTCCTTCACTTATACCAAGGAATTATGTTATGGGATAGGTAGCCCAACGTCTAGGAATTGGACCTGTGGCCGAAAAGTGGCCGGTTCAAATCACTGGCTCGGAAAAATTGATGGAATTGATCTGGCAACTGGAGGGCTGCAGGGTTCACATCCTAAAGACGTTCCCCTACCGTTCGGCCCTTGAGCAAGACCCTTAACCGCACAACATGCTTTCCATCCAGGGGCGCTGCGCTGCAGGTCGAACCTGTGCTTGTCTCAGCTGTATGTGTGCTGTCTCGGAGCAGAAGACACATTTCCATTGTTCGCCATAACTGATGGACAATAAAGTTGCATTGTATGGAGTTAAATGTGTCAGGGTTGTCGTCGGTGAATGAGGACCAAAACGCAGCAGGTATGTGAATGCTCATCTTGATTTTTAATTACTCTCAAAATGAACATACAAAAATAACAAACACGAAAAACGAACGAACGAACGACAATAACAGTCTGACTAGGCACACGGCTAAGCACAGAACAATCACCCACAAATCACAAACACAAACACACCCTAATATATGGGACTCTCAATCAAAGGCAGATAGACAACACCTGCCTTCAACTGAGAGTCCCAACCCCAATTAACCAAACATAGACATACACTCACTAGACTCCACATAGAACTACCTAGACATAAACCAAAACCCGGAAATACTAAACCAAACACCCTTTTAACAAACACACCACCCCGAACCACATAAAACAAATACCCCCTGCCACGCCCTGACCAAACTACAAAACAATTAACCTTATATACTGGCCAGGACGTGACAGTACCCCCCCCCCCCTTAAAGGTGCTACCCCAGAAGCACCTTAACAAAAAATAACCCCAAGCAACACCAACAAAAAGTCCCCTTTTCTAAAGGGAGGGAAGGGAGGGTGGCTGCCGTCAACGACGGCACTGTGCGACACCCCCCCTCCCCAACCCACCTATTTCTGGAGGTGGCTCTGGTTCCGGCCGTTCCAGGCTGTCGGGCCACTCTGGCATCGCCGAGGGGCAGTCGGGCCAGTCTGGCATCGCCGGGGGGACAGTCTGGGCAGTCTGGCAATTCGGGACAGTCTGGGCAGTCTGGCAATTCGGGACAGTCTGGGCAGTCTGGCAATTCGGGACAGTCTGGGCAGTCTGGCCACTCCGGCAGTTCAGGGCAGTCTGGCCACTCCGGCAGTTCAGGGCAGTCTGGCCACTCCGGCAGTTCAGGGCAGTCTGGCCACTCCGGCAGTTCAGGGCAGTCTGGCCACTCCGGCAGTTCAGCGCAGTCTGGCCACTCCGGCAGTTCAGCGCAGTCTGGCCACTCCGGCAGTTCAGCGCAGTCTGGCCACTCCGGCAGTTCAGCGCAGTCTGGCCACTCCGGCAGTTCAGCGCAGTCTGACCTCTCTGGCGACTGTTGACTGGCGGGCAGCTCTGGCGACTGTTGACTGGCGGGCAGCTCTGACGATGACTGTTGACTGGCGGGCAGCTCTGACGATGACTGTTGACTGGCGGGCAGCTCTGACGATGACTGTTGACTGGCGGGCAGCTCTGACGATGACTGTTGACTGGCGGGCAGCTCTGACGATGACTGTTGACTGGCGGGCAGCTCTGACGATGACTGTTGACTGGCGGGCAGCTCTGACGATGACTGTTGACTGGCGGGCAGCTCTGACGATGACTGTTGACTGGCGGGCAGCTCTGACGATGACTGTTGACTGGCGGGCAGCTCTGGTGACGACTGTTGACTGGCGGGCAGCTCTGGTGACGACTGTTGACTGGCGGGCAGCTCTGGTGACGACTGTTGACTGGCGAGGCTGGGTTTACGCACTTGCAGTTTAGTGCGGGGAGCGGGAACAGGACGAGTCGGACTGGGTGGACGCACTTCCGGGTCCGCACGAGAGACAGGAGCTGGAAACCCAGGGCTATGGAGGCGCACAGCCGGTCTAGATCTTACCTCCTGCACAACCCGCCTTGGCTGGATGGAACTAGTAGCCCTGTACGAGCGGGGTGCTCGTACAGGGCAGACTGGGCTGTGCAGGGGCCTGATGGTAGCCGTGCGTAGAGCGGGAGTTGGGTAGCCTGGTCCTCGGAGGCGTACCGGCGACCAGATGCGCTGCGCAGGCATCCTCCTACCAGGCTGGATGCCCGCTCTAGCACGGCACCTGCGAGGGGCTGGAATAACGCGCACCGGACTGTGCGTGCGTATGGGTGAGATAGTGCGCTCCTCAGCGAAACATAGCGCTCTCCACCCCATACGCTCCTCCATATAACCACGGGTAGCTGGCTTCTGGCTCCTCTTTTGCCTAGCCAAACTACCCGTGTGCCCCCCCCAAAAAAATTTCTTGGGGGTGCCTCTCGTGCTTCTCCTTCAGTGCGTACTTGGCCTCGTACCACTGCCTCTCTGCCTTGGCTGCCTCAATTTCCCACTGCGGGCGTCGATAATCCCCAGCCTGGTGCCAAGGTCCGGCCCCATCCAGAACTTCCTCCCAGGTCCATTTCTCCCGCCAGTCCAACTCGAATTCCCTCTGCTCCTTCTTCTGCTGCTTGGTCCTTGAGTGGTGGGTGATTCTGTCACGGTTGTCGTCGGTGAATGAGGACCAAAACGCAGCAGGTATGTGAATGCTCATCTTGATTTTTAATTACTCTCAAAATGAACATACAAAAATAACAAACACGAAAAACGAACGAACGAACGACAATAACAGTCTGACTAGGCACACGGCTAAGCACAGAACAATCACCCACAAACACAAACACACCCTAATATATGGGACTCTCAATCAAAGGCAGATAGACAACACCTGCCTTCAACTGAGAGTCCTAACCCCAATTAACCAAACATAGACATACACTCACTAGACTCCACATAGAACTACCTAGACATAAACCAAAACCCGGAAATACTAAACCAAACACCCTTTTAACAAACACACCACCCCGAACCACATAAAACAAATACCCCCTGCCACGCCCTGACCAAACTACAAAACAATTAACCTTATATACTGGCCAGGACGTGACAAAATGACACTAATATGTGAGAACAATATTTTTTTGTGAACAAATGTTTAATTTTGTCGTTATAATAAGGTTGGTAGTAACATGAAAATTGTAGTGGAAATCTTTTGTAGCTCAAGTTGACTACAAAAGCCACGATGCAACGCTCTCTATAGGCTGGCTGGCTAGCAAACGTAGCTGTACACAATAATACCAAAGTCAATATCAGCATGTGAAGTAACTAGCTTGTTAGCTGTAAAATCGCCTAAACAAACTGAGCTATTTAGGAGACTACAATCTCACCATGTTCAATCTGCAGATCGATGTGCCTCACAGAGTGGAGTCTGACATTCACAACGGGCATGCAGCGACACCATGCAATGCACCCTAGACCGAAGAGGCAGACAAATAGGAAAAATGTGGTGGACGCTCTGTTAAATTACACATTTCTCGTGGTAGGAATATCGCAATAATAAGATCAATGGCTCATTCGAGGAAAGACAACCTCCCGCGTTGTGATATCGACCAGTATTGAAATGTATGATAGAATTTTTTTTGCGATTTAAAGTAATATTCCTATTAACTTCCAGTGTAGTGAGAGCAGCTTTATTGCAATACTACATCATACCAGCTAAATGTCTGCTTGCTTGAACAGCAATAGCTCAGATAGACATGAAAACACTAGCTAGCTACCTTTTGAGTTTGGATCCCGCGACGCGGTTGGCATCAGTTGCTGGGACTGCTGCTATTTGTCTAGGGATCCTGGCAACCAAGGGTCTGATGAGCTGCTTGGCGTAGCAGCTAGCCTAGCTGCCACTGTTAGCTGCCTATCAATTTAGCAGGGTTTCCTTGAGGGCTTGAGCGCAGTTAGCCCTTGGGACTTTTAACTTTCTAGATCCCTGCTGTTTGTTGCTGTTTCCATGTTCCCTGAGACCTGCCCTGTCTGGAACTGCGAGGAGTAACAGCGTAGCCTACATTACTACCATGACAAAGACCAAAGCCGATGGGAGTATCGTTGAGGACAGTGGTGTCTCTCTATCACAGGTGAAGGATCTTTTAACCTCTCTTGGGTAGGGGGCAGTATTTAGAATTTTGGATGAATGAGGTACCCAATGTAAACTGCCTGTTACTCAGGCCCAGAAGCTAGGATATGCATATGCATGGTAGTATTGGATAGAAAACACTCTAAAGTTTCCAAAACTGTTAAAATAATGTCTGTGAGTATAACAGAACTGATATGGCAGGCGAAAACCTGAGGAAAATCCATCCAGAAAGTGGGATATTTTTGATGTGGGTACATTTCTATTGAATGCCTATACAGTATCTGTTGGGTTAGGGCCCAGATTGCAGTTCCTATGGCTTCCACTAGATGTCAACAGTCTTTAGACATTGTTTCAGGCTTGTATTCTGAAAAACTAGGAAGAATGAAACCATTTTCTATGTGGCATGCAAAATGAACCTGAGCTGTTTTGCGCGCGTGACCGATTGCTCGCCGTTAGTTGTTTTTCCTTTCTATTGAAGACGCTATTGTCCGGTTGAAATATTATCAATTATTTAGACAATAGACAACCTGAGGATTAATTATAAACATCGTTTGACATGTTGCGACGAACATTACCGGTACTATTAGGTTGTATTCGTCTGCATGTCGTGACCGCCTTTGAGCCAGTGGATTACTGAACAAAACGCGCCAACAAAACTGAGTTTTTGGGACATAACGAGGGACTTTATCGAACAAAATGAACATTTATTGTGTAACAGGGACTCTTGAGAGTGCAAACATATGAAGATCCTCAAAGGTAAGTGATTCATTCTATCGCTATTTCTGACTTTTGTAATTCCTTTACTTGGTTGTAAAATGTTTGTATGCTTTTGTAAGCGGGGCGCTGTCCTCAGATAATCGCATGGTATGCTTTCACCGTAAAGCCTTTTTGAAATCTGACACAGCGGCTGGATTAACAAGAAGTTCATCTTTAATCCGATGTTTAACACTTGTATTTTTATGAATGTTTAATTTGAGTATTTCTGTATTTTGAATTTGGCGCCCTGCAATTTCACCGGATGTTGGCCAGGTGGGACGCTACCGTCCCACCTGGCCATAAGAAATTTTAAACAAACGAAAATATTTCTACAAGCAGTTCTTACAACAACAAGAAAATAGCTTCAAGTGTTGTGTCCAAATACTGGTCGATTCAACTAATAAAATAATGGACGACCTGACCAGAGAGGTCCAGGACCTGAAAACAGTTTCCAGTCGTCCCAGGGTCAGCTCGATGAGTTTAAACAGGAAAACGGCAAGATGACAGCAATCTGTAAGTCAATGAGAGAGGACATCAGTTCTGTATGTGAATCCATGATAACAATGATGGAGAAATCAGACTACCTCAAGGGACAGTCAAGGTGGAACAACATTGTTGTGGACGGAATTGCAGAATCTTCACATGAGATCTAGACGGAATCTGAGGACAAAGTGAGGGAAATGAACTCTGAGAAACTGAAGATGGACCACAGGAAGATTGAGGTGGAGCGCGCCCACAGGACTGGAAAACCCACCACCTTCCCAGGTGACAGGCCTTAGTGGTCAAGATTCTGAGGTTAAAGGACAAGGTAGCTGTTCTGGAAAGAGCCAAGAAGTTGAAAGTAACGTACATCTTCGTCAACGAGGACTATCTTGAAGCAAAATTAGTTATCCTGCCATGAAAGCTGCGGGAGCGCGTGGGGACATTGCTTACATCCGCTACAACAGGCTCATTGTCCACCCTCCCTCCCAAAAGCCTGGAAGGGATGAGAGAGCCAAGCCTATAAGTTTGTAGCTTCCACCCAGCAGCACACACACTTACACATCCCAACTAATTAATCGACTGCTGAGTATTATTTTTTTCTCTTGCTTTGTTTGTTCTTTTCTGTATTATGTCTATCTCTGAGAAGCTACTCAGGAAAGGGCTGAAAATAGCTCATATGAATACACTGTATGTAGCCTTAAAATTTCAGGAACCTTATTTCTAACTTGCTAACGTCAGACAACACTAATATATTAGCCATTTCTGAGACTCACTTAGATAATTGCAGTAGCAATACTAGGATATAACATCTATAGGAGAGACAGGAATGCTTATGGAGGAGGTGTTTATATATATATATTCAGAGCCATATCCCTGTAATACTTAGAGATTTTGTGTCAAGTGTTAATGAAGTGCTGTGGTTGCAGGTTCATCTGCCTCACCTAAAGCCTATTATTACGGGGTATTGCTATAGGTCAACAAGTGCTAACACTCAGTATCTAAATAATATGTGTGAAATGCTTGATAGTGTATGTGATGTAAACAGAGAGGCCTACTTTCTTCAGGGACCTGAAGAGGAAGCATCTCACTGTAACTAATGCCTGTAATCTGGTTCAGGTTATTAGTCAACCTACAATATAATGTATAAGAGATCATACAAAATATTTTCGTGTGACTCTTATGTGGATGATGTTAAAAATATTTGTTGGTGTGTTGAGATTAACAAGGATCATCCAGACGCTGCACTTGATGAATATATGAAATTACTTACTCGAATTTTTGATAAACATGCACCTGTTAATAAGAAACTGACTGTTGGAACTGTTAAGGCTCCATGGATTGATGATGAATTGAAAACCTGTGTGGTTGAAAGAGATGGGGAAAAGGAATGGCTAATATGTCTGGCTGCACATCTGACTGGCTGACTTACTGCAAATTAAGAAATTATGTGACTAGACTCAACAAAAAGAAGAATAAACTTTATTATAGAGCCAAGATCAATGATCTAAAGAATGATGGAGAAAGAAAACATTGGAGTACTTTAAATGAAATTATGGGCAACAAGACAAATTCAACTCGATCTTTCATCGATTCAGATGGCTTATTCATTACAATACCATTTGATTGCCAATTATTTTAATGATTATTGGCAAAGTGGGCAAACTTAGGCAGGAAATTCCAACAACGAACATCCATAAAAACAAATGTTTGAAAGAAAAGTTTGACGTTTGAATTTTGTAAAGTTAATGTGGGATAGGTGGGAAAATTTGTGTTATCAATCAGTAATGACAAACCTCATGGGATTGACAATTTAGATGGAAAGCTACTGAGGATGGTAGCTGACTATATGGCCACTCCTTTCTGTCATGTCTTTAATATGAATCTAGAGGAAGGTGTTTGTCCTCAGGCCTGGAGGGAAGCCATAGTCATTCCGCTACCCAAGAGTGGTAAAGCAGCATTTACTGGTTCTAACAGCAGACCTATCAGCTTGCTGCCAGCTCTTAGCAAACTGTTGGAAAAAATGGTGTTTGACCAAATACAATGCTATTTCTCTGTAAGAAAGCTGATAACAGACTTTCAGCATGGTTATAGAAAAGGGAACTCAACATGTACTGACACAAATGACTGATGATTAGTTGAAATAATAAATTGATAATAAGAAGATTGTGGAAGCTGTACTGTTAGATTTCAGTCCAGCCTTTGATATTATTGACCATAACCTGATGTTGAGAAAGTTAGATTTGATGGCTTTTCAACCTATGCCATATCATGGATTCAGAGCAATCTAACTAATAGAACTCAAAGGGTTTTCTTTAGTGGAAGCCTCTCCAATGTCAAACATGTAGGGTGTGGTGTACTGCAGGGCAGCTCTCTATGCTCTACTCTTTTCTATTTTTACCAATGGCCTGCCACTGGCATTAAACAAAGCCTGTGTGTCCATGTATGCTGATGATTCAACCATATTGTCACGATTCCTACCGACGGTGGCGCCCCCTCCTGCTCGGGTGGCGCTCGGCGGTCGTCGTCACCGGCCTATTAGCTACCACCGATTCCCTTTTTGTTTTTTCCCTTTTTTTATGTTTTCTCACCTGCCCTGAGTTAGGTAATTAAGAGGGCTATTTAGTTCAGCTGGCCCGCACCCTATTGTGCGGGATTGTTTTTCTGTATGTCAACTGCGTTTGTTGACTGTGCTTGTCCATTGTATTTTTCCCTGTTGTTGGGAGACCTCTTATTTTGTACGGGTGGTTCTTAATTAAAATTACCACACAGTGTTTGCTGCTTCCTGCGCTTCTTTCCGCCACACCACAGACAAGACGCTACAGAATCCCGCACCACCAGAAGGAGCATGGAATCAGCGGGAGCAGCGGGCACTCCACTACCCTCCATGGAGGAACGTGTCCAGCACAATACATCGGTCCTGCATCGCATCGGATCCGCCATGGACCAGATGATGGAGAGGATGGAACGATGGGAGAGGAGTGGTATCCTCTCTCCACCTACACCCCCCCCCCGATACAACCATCTCCTCCTCCTACGACGTCTGGCTCTGGCGCGCTTCGCCTGGCACTCCCGAGGGAGTACGATGGGACGGCAGCTGGGTGCAAGGGGTTTCTTCTCCAGCTAGAGTTGTACCTGGCCACCGTCAGACCTGCTCCTACAGGAGAGGAGAGCGTAAGTGCCCTCGTTTCCTGCCTGACGGGCCGAGCTCTGGAGTGGGCTAATGCGGTCTGGAACGCTCCAGACTCGGCGAGGGACCACTACCCAGAGTTCACCCGCCGCTTTCGGGCTGTTTTCGACCACCCCCCCGAAGGTAAAGCGGCGGGTGAACGGCTGTTCCACCTCAGGCAGGAGACGAGGAGCGCTCAAGACTTCGCGCTGGAGTTTAGGACCTTGGCTGCTGGAGCGGGGTGGAATGACAGGGCCCTCATAGACCACTACCGGTGTAGTCTCCGGGCGGACGTCCGCAGGGAGCTGGCCTGTAGGGACACCAATCTATCCCTGGACGAACTCATTGACATGTCCATACGGTTGGACAATTTGCTGGCTGCCCGCGGGCGTTCGGAGAGGGTCCTGCCCGTTCCACCCCCGTGCACCCCCGCCCCTACCCCTATGGAGGTAGGGGGGGCCGTGCCAAGGGGCACCGGAGGAGGTGGCTCCTCCTGCACCAGCTGTGGTCGGAGAGGACACACGGCCGACCGGTGCTGGAGGAGCCAGTCTGGGAGTCGAGAAGGCAGGCAGAACACTTCTCGGTCACCTCAGGTGAGTCAGCACCAGATTCGCCCAGAACCCCCTGTTGGTCATGTGTTTTTGCCTGTTTCATTTTCTACATTTTTTCCCTCTTCCCAGCATAGGGCGCTAGTCGATTCAGGCGCAGCTGGGAACTTTATGGACCGTGGACTTGCCATTAAGCTGGGCATTCCACGGGTGCCGATAGATTCCCCCTTCCCCGTGCACTCCTTAGATAGCCGACCATTAGGGTCAGGGCTAGTCAGGGAGTCTACGGTGCCGCTGGACATGGTAACGCTGGGGAATCATAGGGAAAGCATTAACTTTTTCCTTATTGATTCACCTGCGTTTCCAGTGGTGCTGGGGGTCCCCTGGCTGGCTGGTCACAATCCCCTCATTTCATGGAAACAGGGGGTTCTCCAGGGGTGGTCGGAGGAGTGTTCAGGGAAATGCCTAGGAGTTTCCATAGGTGCCACGTCGGTGGAGAGTCCAGACCAGGTGTCCACCGTGCGCATTCCCCCTGAATACGCCGATTTGGTGATCGCTTTTTGTAAAAAGAGAGCGACTAAATTACCACCTCATCGACAAGGGGATTGTGCGATAGATCTCCAGGTTAACGCTGCGCTTCCCAGGAGTCACGTGTACCCCTTGTCACAAGAGGAGACGGCGGCTATGGAGACATACGTCACGGAATCCTTGGGACAGGGGTACATTCGGCCCTCCATCTCACCCGCTTCCTCGAGTTTCTTTTTTGTGAAGAAAAAGGAGGGAGGTCTGCGTCCGTGCATTGATTATAGAGGTCTAAACGCGATCACGGTGGGGTTTAGTTACCCACTACCTCTTATCGCTACGGCGGTGGAATCATTTCACGGAGCACAGTTCTTCACAAAATTGGATCTCAGGAGCGCGTATAACCTGGTGCGTATCAAGAAGGGAGACGAGTGGAAAACCGCCTTTAGTACCACATCAGGCCATTATGAGTACCTCGTCATGCCGTATGGGTTGAAAAATGCTCCAGCCGTCTTTCAATCCTTTGTTGACGAGATTCTCAGGGACCTGCACGGGCAGGGCGTGATTGTCTATATCGATGACATTCTGATATATTCCGCCACCCGCTCCGCGCATGTGTCCCTGGTGCGCAGGGTGCTTGGTAGACTGCTGGAGCATGACCTATACGTTAAGGCTGAGAAGTGTGAGTTTTTCAAACGAGCCGTCTCCTTTCTGGGTTATCGCATTTCCACCACGGGGGTGGTGATGGAGTGTGACCGCGTTAAGGCCGTGCGTAATTGGCCGACTCCAACCACGGTGAAGGAGGTGCAGCGGTTCTTGGGCTTTGCCAACTACTACCGGAGGTTTATCCGGGGGTTTGGCCAGGTAGCGGCTCCCATTACCTCACTGCTGAAGGGGGGGCCGGCGCGTTTGAGATGGTCGACGGAGGCGGACGGAGCCTTCAAGAAGTTGAAGACCCTGTTCACCGACGCGCCCGTGTTGGCGCACCCGGACCCATCTTTAGCGTTCGTAGTAGAGGTGGACGCATCCGAGGCTGGGGTGGGTGCCGTGCTATCACAGCGCTCGGGTGCGCCACCGAAACTCCGCCCCTGCGCTTTCTTCTCAGGGAAGCTCAGTTCGGCGGAGCGTAACTACGATGTGGGGGACAGGGAGTTGCTAGCGGTAGTCAAAGCCTTGAGGGTGTGGCGACACTGGCTTGAGGGGGCTAAGCACCCCTTTCTCATCTGGACCGACCACCGAAACCTGGAGTACATCCGGGCAGCGAGGAGACTGAATCCACGTCAGGCAAGGTGGGCCATGTTCTTCGCCCGGTTTAGGTTTACCATCTCATATAGACCGGGTTCCCTTAATACTAAAGCCGACGCGCTGTCCCGTCTGTATGACACGGATGACCGCCCCATCGATCCAACTCCCATCATTCCAGCGTCTAGGCTGGTGGCACCAGTGGTGTGGGAGGTGGACGCGGACATCGAGCGGGCACTGGTGTTGGATCCTGCGCCTGCGCAGGTGCCCGTGGGGCGCATGTATGTGCCGCACGATGTTTGCGATCGGTTGATTCGGTGGGCGCACACGCTACCTGCGGCGGGTCATCCTGGTGTAGAGAGGACAGGGCGGAGTCTAAGGGGGAAGTATTGGTGGCCCACCTTGGCTAAGGACGTGAGGTCATATGTCTCTTCCTGTTCGGTCTGTGCCCAGAGTAAGGCTCCTAGGCATTTACCGAGAGGGAAGTTACAGCCCCTCCCCGTTCCGCAACGGCCATGGTCGCACCTGTCTATCAACTTCCTGACAGATCTTCCCCCCTCTCAGGGGAACACTGCGATTCTGGTGGTTGTGGATCGGTTTTCTAAGTCCTGCCGTCTCCTCCCCTTGCCCGGTCTCCCTACGGCCCTGCAGACTGCGGAGGCCCTATTTACCCACGTCTTCCGGCACTACGGGGTGCCGGAGGATATTGTCTCTGATCGGGGTTCCCAGTTCACATCCAGGGTCTGGAAGGCGTTTATGGAGCGGCTGGGGGTCTCGGTCAGTTTAACCTCCGGTTATCACCCCGAGAGCAATGGGCAGGCGGAGAGGGTGAACCAGGAGGTGGGCAGGTTCCTGAGGTCGTATTGCCGGGACCGGCCAGGGGAGTGGGCGAGGTATATTCCTTGGGCAGAGTTAGCCCAGAACTCACTTCGCCACTCCTCTACTAACATGTCACCCTTCCAGTGTGTGCTAGGGTACCAGCCGGTCCTGGCCCCATGGCACCAGAGCCAGACCGAGGCTCCTGCGGTGGAGGACTGGGTTCAGCACTCCAAGGAGACCTGGAAAGCAGTACAGGACTCACTGAAGGAGGCCAGTGCTAGGCAGAAAAGGAGTGCTGACCGCCACCGCAGTGAGGCGCCGGTGTTCGCACCGGGTGACAGGGTCTGGCTCTCGACCCGGAACCTGTCTCTCCGCGTGCCCTGCCGGAAGCTGGGGCCGCAGTGTGTGGGGCCCTTCAAAGTCCTGAGGAGGATAAACGAGGTGTGTTATCGGTTGCAACTCCCTTCCTATTACCGTATTAACCCCTCGTTTCATGTGTCTCTCCTCAGGCCGGTGGTGGCTGGTCCCCTACAAGAAGATGAGGTGCCGGAGGTCCCTCCACCCCCCCTGGACATCGGGGGGTCCCCGGCGTACAGCGTAAGGGCCATTCTGGACTCGAGACGCCGGGCGGGGGGCCTGCAGTACCTTGTGGACTGGGAGGGGTACGGTCCGGAGGAGAGGTGCTGGGTGCCGGCGGAGGACGTCTTGGACCCATCCATGTTGAAGGAGTTCCACCGCCTCCGTCCGGATCGCCCTGCGCCTCGTCCTCCGGGTCGGCCTCGAGGCCGGTGTCGGCGCGCTGCAGGGGCCGCGCGTCAGGAGGGGGGTACTGTCACGATTCCTACCGACGGTGGCGCCCCCTCCTGCTCGGGTGGCGCTCGGCGGTCGTCGTCACCGGCCTATTAGCTACCACCGATTCCCTTTTTGTTTTTTCCCTTTTTTTATGTTTTCTCACCTGCCCTGAGTTAGGTAATTAAGAGGGCTATTTAGTTCAGCTGGCCCGCACCCTATTGTGCGGGATTGTTTTTCTGTATGTCAACTGCGTTTGTTGACTGTGCTTGTCTATTGTATTTTTCCCTGTTGTTGGGAGACCTCTTATTTTGTACGGGTGGTTCTTAATTAAAATTACCACACAGTGTTCGCTGCTTCCTGCGCTTCTTTCCGCCACACCACAGACAAGACGCTACACATATACGTGCTAGAAACCACAGCCAATGAAGTCACTGAAACCCTTAACAAAGAGTTGCAGTCTGTTTTGGAATGAGTGGCCATTAATAAACTGGTCCTGAACATCTCTAAAACTAAGAGCATTGTATTTGGAACAAATCGTTCCCTAACCTCTAGACCTCAGCTGAATCTGGTAATGAATTGTGTGGCTGTTGAACAAGTTGAGGAGACTAAATTACTTGGTGTTACCTTAGACTGTAAATGGTCATGGTCAACACATATAGATTCAATGGTTGTAAAGATGGGGAGAAGTCTGTCCATAATAAAGAGATGCTCTGCTTTTTTGACACCACACTCCACAAAGCAAGTCCTGCAGGCTCTAGTTTTGTCTTATCTTGATTATTGTCCAGTTGTGGTCAAGTGCTGCAAAAGAAAGACCTAGTTAAGCTGCAGCTGACCTAGAACAGAGTGGCACGTCTTGCTCATCCTTCTAATTAGAGGGCTGATATAAATACCAGTCTCTCTTGGCTAAGAGTTGAGAAGAGACTGACTGCATCACTTCTTCTTTTTATAAGAAACATTGTGTTGTAATTGTTTGCATATTCAACTTACACACAGCTCTGACACACACACTTACCCCACCAGACATGCCACCAGGGTTTTTTTACCCCACCAGACATGCCACCAGGGAACTGATATAACATCGCTCAGAGACACACAAAAACAATGTAACATTCAAAATGGTTGAATTATTCCTTTAACGATATAGTCATTTGCTTCTACCTATGCAACACAGGTTTTGGCCAAAAAACCTTGAGCTGACTTGACATGCTGACATTGATTGCTCAGGTGCACCATGAACTGCTATCATAGGTCACGTCTCATACGAACAACCATCCCAGGAAGTCCATCAACATGTATCTGGGTCACTTTCACACTATAGTAGATAGGAGGAACTACCTGAATTAAACACAAAGTTACTCACCTCTCTTCCTCTTTTCTGCAATCGTAGTAGAACATTTTAGTAGAACATGGTACTAGTAGTCACTTCCGCTGTAAATGTTCTTGAGTTCTAAATCTTGAAAGTAATGTTGAGAACAAAACGACAAACACTTGAATCCATTTCAGGAATTTAATAACGGCTGGGAAGCGAAGCAGTATGGCACAACAACAAAACATCACCATGACAACACCATCACCTAGAATGGAAACCCCGAGTTCACTCCACGCCATCTGATTATCACATTTGATTTATTTTATTTTTTAATTTAGCTTTATTTTATTTATTCCCATTGAGACCAAGGACTATTTTGCAAGGGAGAACCAACACTTGAATCCAGTTCAGGATTTTAATAACGGCCGGGAAGCAGTAGTCCTGGCATACTCCCTGTGTGTGTGTGTGTGTGTGTGTGTGTGTGTGTGTGTGTGTGTGTGTGTGTGTGTGTGTGTGTGTGTGTGTGTGTGTGTGTGTGTGTGTGTATGTGTATCATAGCGTGTGTGTGTCTCTTAGTGTGTGTGTGTGTGTGTGTATTGTAGCATGTGTGCGTGTGTGTGTTCTAGCGTGTGTGTCTCCTAGTGTGTGTGTGTCCCGTGTGGCTGTGTGTGTCTCATAGTGTGTGTGTTCTAGCGTGTGTGTGTGTGTGCCCTGTGTTGCTGTCTGTGTCTCCTAGCGTATGTGTGTGTCTCCTAGTGTGTGTGTGTGTGTGTGTTCTAGCGTGTGTGTGTGTGTGTCCTGTGTTGCTGTCTGTGTCTCCTAGCGTATGTGTGTGTCTCCTATAGTGTGTGTGTGTGTGTGTGTGTGTGTGTGTGTGTGTGTGTGTGTGTGTGTGTGTGTGTGTGTGTGTGTGTGTGTGTGTGTGTGTGTGTGTGTGTGTGTGTGTCCCATGTGGCTGTGTGTGTGTTCTAGCGTGTGTGTGTGTGTTCTAGCGTGTGTGTGTTCTAGTGTGGCTGTGTCTGTCTTCTAGTGTGTGTGTGTGTGTGTCTCCTAGCGTGTGTGTGTCTCCTAGCGTGTGTGTATCCTGCTGTGTGTGTGTGTGTGTTTGTCTCCTAGGGTGTGTGTCTCCTAGGGTGTGTTTGTCTCCTAGGGTGTGTGTGTCTCCTAGGCTGTGTGTGTCTCCTAGCGTGTGTGTATCCTGCTGTGTGTGTGTGTTTGTCTCCTAGGGTGTGTGTGTCTCCTAGGGTGTGTGTGTCTCCTAGGGTGTGTGTGTCTCCTAGGGTGTGTGTGTGTATCCTAGGGTGTGTTTGTCCACTACTGTAAATGCTTCCTCAGTGAAACTGGACTCTCTACTCTAAACACATCCACAACAACAACAACAACAATAGATTACGCACAAAGACAAGCACTCTGTCTCTCTATCTCTGTCTCTCTATCTCTGTCTCTCTATCTCTGTCTCTCTCTCTCTCTCTCTCTTCCTTTCTCTCTATTTCCCTCTCTCTCCTGCCTTCTCTCTCGATATACAGTTTATGTTCCCTGTATCTCTTCCTCTTCTCCACCCCCCCTCTCTCTCTCGCTCTCTCCCTTTCTCTCTATTTCCCTCTCTCTCCCGCCTTCTCTCTCTATATACAGTTTATGTTCCCTGTATCTCTTCCTCTTCTCCACTCCACCTCTCTCTCTCCCGCTCTCTTTTCTCTTTTCTCCTCCCCCTCTCCCTCCTTCTCTCTCTATATTTATATGTTTTGTCTATCTCTTCCTCTTCTCCACCCCCTCTCATCCTCCTCTACCTCCTTTACTCTCTATATATATTTTCCCTGTATCTTTCCTTCTTCTCCACCCCTATCCCTCTCTCTCTCCCTTCTCCTCCCTCTCTCCCTTTCACAGATGTTGTTTGGGCAGACAGAGATAATGAATTGGAAGTGTGTCCCGGGGCTAAAGAAGTACTTGTCGTTTTGGGTCGGAGCAGCATCAGATTCTGTCCAATGGTGTATGGAGCAGTATCAGACTCTCTCCAATGGTGTATGGAGCAGCATCAGACTCTCTCCAATGGTGTATGGAACCATGTCAGACTCTCTCCAATGGTGTATGGAGCAGCATCGAACTCTCTCCAATGGTGTATGGAGCAGCATCGAACTCTCTCCAATGGTGTATGGAGCAGCATCAGACTCTCTCCAATGGTGTATGGAGCAGCGTCAGACTCTCTCCAATGGTGCATGGAGCCATGTCAGACTCTCTCCAATGGTGTATGGAGCAGCGTCAGACTCTCTCCAATGGTGTATGGAGCAGCATCGAACTCTCTCCAATGGTGTATGGAGCAGCATCGAACTCTCTCCAATGGTGTATGGAGCAGCGTCAGACTCTCTCCAATGGTGTATGGAGCAGCATCAGACTCTCTCCAATGGTGTATGGAGCAGCATCAGTCTCTCTCCAATGGTGTATGGAGCAGCGTCAGACTCTCTCCAATGGTGTATGGAGCAGCCTCGGACTCTCTCCAATGGTGTATGGAGCCATGTCAGACTCTCTCCAATTGTGTATGGAGCCATGTCAGACTCTCTCCAATTGTGTATGGAGCCATGTCAGACTCTCTCCAATGGTGTATGGAGCAGCGTCAGACTCTCTCCAATGGTGTATGGAGCCGTGTCAGATTCTGTCCAATGGTGTATGGAGCCGTGTCAGACTCTCTCCAATGGTGTATGGAGCAGCATCAGACTCTCTCCAATGGTGTATGGAGCCGTGTCAGACTCTCTCCAATGGTGTATGGAGCCGTGTCAGATTCTGTCCAATGGTGTATGGAGCAGCCTCGGACTCTCTCCAATGGTGTATGGACGGACACACACACAGGCTGTCACACAAGCACTCTGAGTGTGTGTGTGTGTGTTTTTCTGCGCCATTGCACTTGTGTTTTGTTCATTCGTTGGTGTGTGACACTGTGCACTGCACAACGTTCAGACTACCTGCAGTGCAGCATGCTGTGGCTAAAGTAAAGTGTTAAGAGTGTGAAATATCACCAACACACATTTACTGGATCATCCTCACTGTATGTAGCAGGGGAGATTACAATCCCAGATGTGTGTGTGTGTGTGTGTGTGTGTGTGTGTGTGTGTGTGTGTGTGTGTGTGTGTGTGTGTGTGTGTGTGTGTGTGTGTGTGTGTGTGTGTGTGTGTGTGTGTGTGGACGAAGACTGTGTGTGTGTGTGTGTGTGCAGCCAGGTCACCCGTGATACAAGTCACTATTCGACGTCCATCCATCTAAGGACATTTGGATAATTTCGAAGTGGGAAAGTTTAGGCATTATCTCCAAAATGATTCTGGTTAGGCATTAAGTCTGAATGGTTAAGGTAAGGGTTAAGGTTTGGGATAGGCTGAAAACTAAAAATATTTAAAAAACAGCTTTCTATCACTGGATTTCAACTTGTGACTGAGGCAGATGCATACACTCATCTGCCATCTCCATCCACAATGCCTTGTAAATGCCTTAGTAAAACCAAAACCTACTTGAAGGTAACAGCACTCACTGTTGCCCCTAGTGGCTGGTTTATCATCTCCTGACGTCCTCAGACATGGATGGACGTCTAATACTGACTTGTATCTCAGGTGATCTGGCTGGTCATACCTATGGTATATCGTTTTATATATACACGCCTGGAATGTTGTTTCAGCCAATCAGCATCCAGGATCCAAACTACTAGGTTTATAATATAGTAATACTACATATCTCTGACTCTCTACTATACACATAAATATACAGTGCTGTGAAAAATGATTTTCGCTCTTTCTAATTGTCTCAACTTTTTCATATTTATTTTATAAACAAAGTTATGCAACACCCAATGCCCCTGTGGGAAAAAGTAATTGCCCCCTTACACTGAATAACTGGTTGTGCTACCTTTAGTTGCAATGACTGCAACCAAACACTTCCTGTAGTTGTTGTCGGAATTTTGGCCCACTCTTCCATGTCGAACTGCTTTAACTCAGCAACATTTGTAGGTTTTCAAGCATGAACTGCTCGTTTCAAGTCCTGCCTCAACATCTCAATTGGGATTAGGACTGGACTTTGACTAGGCCATACCAAAACTTCAAATCTGTTGCTTTTTAGCCATTTTCATGTAGACTTGATTGTGTGTTTTGGATCCTTGTCTAGCTGCATGACCCAGCTGCACTTCAGCTATGGCTCACAGACGGATGACCTGATATTCTCTTGTAGAATTCTCTGATACAGAGCAGAATTCATGGTTCCTTCTATTAAGGCAAGTCGCCTAGGTCCTGAGGCATGTTAAAAATCAACAAATATGAAGTTTTGAGACCTAATCCCAATTGAGATGGCAGGACTTGAAAAGAGCAGTTTGTGCTTGAAAACATACAAATGCTGCTGAGTTAAAGGAGTTCTGTATGCAAGAGTGGGCCAAATAAAAAAAATATGCAAAAATATAGAAAATACTTTTTCACTACACTGTATATATCCTGAACTGTCACACCCTGATCTGTTTCACCTGTCTTTGTGCTTGTCTCCACCCCCCACCAGGTGTCTCCCATTTCCCCTCATTATCGCCTGTGCATTTATACCTGCCGTTCTGTACCTTATGGACTCTGATCTGGATTATTGACCTCTGCCTGCCCTTGACCTGTCGTTTTGCCTACCGCCTGTTCTAGTAATACACTTTTGTTACTTCGACACTGTCTGCATTTGGGTCTTCCCTAAAACGTGATACTGAACTGTAGTTTGGGAACAAATATATGTTATCTGTAAACACATACTTAACCGGAGGGGCACAATACTAGGGGTTATAACAATGTGTGCATCCCAAATGGCACCCAATTCTTTATATAGTGAACTATGTTTGAGAAAATGGGATCTGGTCAAAAGTAGTGCACTGTACAGGGAATAGGGGACAATTTGGGATTCAACCAATGACTACCCATCCAAAACAGTGCTTAAATAGCCTTGAACATATAACCAAATTCAATCCAAAACAGTGCTTAAATAGCCTTGAACCCCTTATTATTTACAGGATTTACTCTCTTTTACCCCCTTCCCCTGTCTCTCTCCCTTTCTCTGTCTCTCTCTTCCTCTCTGCCCCACTCTCTGTCTTTCTCTCTCTCTCTCTCTCCCTCTCTCTGTCTTTCTCTCTCTCTCTCTCTCTCTCTCCCTCTCTCTCTCTTTCTCTCTCTCTCTTTCTCTCTCTCAAACCGCTTCAGGCAGAATGATTAATTTGTGGCAATTGATTTCTCTCGAGTTTAAAGAACGAGGGATAGAGCGAGTTAGAGAGAGGGGGGAGAGAGAGGGACAGAGGGAGGAAGAGAGGGGCAGAGAGAGAGAGAGAGACGGAAAGAGCGTGGGTGGAGAGAGAGAGAGAGAGAGGGAGGAGTCCATCCCGTATTCAGTGTAGTGCCTCTATGCAGGTCTCTGATGAACCTTCGTGGAGGAAAAAGCCAATGCTTGCAGTCTGATGCACCAAACCACCTTCTCTCTCTCTCTCTCTCTCTTCCTCTCTGTCCCTCTGTCTCTTTCTTACTCTCTGTCCCTCTCTGTCTCTTTCTTACTCTCTGTCCCTCTCTGTCTCTCTCTCTCTAGTGGAAATTCATTGAACGTCCTCACATCATTTATTCCCCTTATCAGAAGAGACAGAAAGGAAGGGAGAGGGGAGAAAGAAAGAAAAAAAGAAAAAAAAGAAAGAAAGAGGGAGCGAGGGTAGGGAGAGAGTCAGAAGCTGCAACTAGAGACCAGAGAATTGTGGGTAAAACATCCTGTCTTGTTGCCTTGCTTTTAAACCAATGGGAAGCCAACAGTTGTTTATTCCTAAAACTCTTGAGGGAGCAACAATATCACACATAGCCAATATCAAAGGTACTGAACATGTGCCAAATGAAACCCTATTCCCTATATAGTGCCCTACTTTTGACCAGAGATCTATGGGCCCTAGTGCACCAAATAGGGAATAAGGGTGACATTTGGGAAGCAAACACCGTCTCACACTCATCTCTCAGGTGGCAGACAGCTAGGGTGTGTTTTAACATTCATTCATACACATCAAGGACCACAGAAACGCTGCCACACAAACACACACCACCGCCTCACACAATTGCACTCTCAATGGGAGGAGGAAAAAATACATGTACCCATGCTGCTCCACACACAGACACATATATATATATACACACACACCCATGGAGGGGCCAACAAAGCACTCATCATTTGCAAAGTGACGGCACGTTCATCTGTGGACTGTCTAAGAAAGAATTTATCATCATAATAAGTAAGGAAGTGAAACTAAAGACACACACACACTCAGTCTCTGGACATTCCTTCCTCATCCCTACTGGCATTTTGGTAACTGTCCCCAATGCTCCTCCATTCAGGCTCAATCCTCTTATTCCCTGTT
Source organism: Salmo salar (assembly GCF_965601325.2). Taxonomy (NCBI): domain Eukaryota; kingdom Metazoa; phylum Chordata; class Actinopteri; order Salmoniformes; family Salmonidae; genus Salmo; species Salmo salar. The sequence goes on from NC_138292.1 coordinate 69,436,958, forward strand.
TCAGTTTCAGGACCTCTCTTCCTGTTCCACACCGGCACTTGGAAACTGCTCCTCCATTGCGGCTCAGCCCACACTGAGTGGGTGGGTAGTAGTCTATGTTGTTGAAATAGGAGATAATTGGTTTCTGTAATGGTAGGGTTTCCTAGAAGGTTCAGAGCTCGGAGCTTCCCTGAACCAGAATCTATGAACACAGATATCAGGGGGGTCAAGCATTTATATACAAACAGCTCCCTGTGTGTGTGTGTGTGTGTACACATTTTACTATACTTGTTAGTACCAGAAGTCCTCACAGGAGTATACCAACTAAAATTCAGAGAAGTGATGACTATTTTAGGCTTAGGGGTTAGGTTTAGAGTAAACATTTGCGTTAGGGTTTAAGGTTAGGGAAAATAGGATTTTGAATGGGAACGTTTGATGGAGAGCAGCTATGTTCTCTCTCTCTCTGTATCTCTCTGTCTCTCTCTCTTTCTCTCTGACTCTCTCTCTCTCTGACTCTCTCTCTGACTCTCTCTCTCTCTCTCTAACTCTCTCTCTCTCTGACTCTCTCTCACATTTCAGCAATGCTAGTTTTTTCTGTACTTTGTTACCACTATATCTCTCACCATCCCATTCATTTCCCCCACAGGAAAAACAAGGCCAAATACACACTGTATATGAGTTATGATGTAATACAAGCCCTCATTATTTTATCCATCGACCGGGAGCGGTCAATATTACTACATACTGTGTGTGTGTGTGTGTGTGTGTGTGTGTGTGTGTGTGTGTGTGTGTGTGTGTGTGTGTGTGTGTGTGTGTGTGTGTGTGTGTGTGTGTGTGTGTGTGTGTGTGTGTGTGTGTGTGTGTGTGTAGGCCCCAGTTGTACATAGGATGAGCCACCACCGCTGACCTCACTCTTGCTCTCAGCCTAACCTTTCACCTCTCACCTTTGACCCCTTACATGTCTGCTGATGCAGGTAATAATATGGAATGAGAGTAGAACTATTAAACACACACAGGTACACGCATACACACACATGCACACAGGCAGGCAAAGGTAGAAACATGCACACATTCATACATGTATATAATATATGCATATGCTCATTGCTCAGACATGGACACACACAACATAATAAATATACAGTTGAAGTCGGAAGTTTACATACACCTTCGCCAAATACATTTAAACTCAGTTTTTCACAATTCCTGACAATAAATCCCAGTAACAATTCCTTGTCTTAGGTCAGTTAGGATCACCACTTGATTTTAAGAATGTGAAATGTCAGAATAATAGTAGAGAGAATTATTTATTTCATCTTTTATTTCTTTCATCACATTCCCAGTGGGTCAGAAGTTTACCTACACTCAATTAGTATTTGGTAGCATTGGCTTTAAATTGTTTAACTTGGGTCAAATATTTTGGGTAGCCTTCCACAAGCTTACCACAATAAGTTGGGTAAATTTTGGCCCATTCCTCCTGACAGAGCTGGTGTAACTGAGTCAGGTTTGTAGGCCTCCTTGCTCCCACACACTTTTTCAGTTCTGCCCACAAATTGTCTATAGGATTGAGGTCAGGGCTTTGTGATGGCCACTCCAATACCTTGACTTTGTTGTCCTTAAGCCGTTTTGCAACAACTTTGGAATTATGCTTGGGGTCATTGTCCATTTGGAAGACCCATTTGCGACCAAGCTTTAACTTCCTGACTGATGTCTTGAGATGTTGCTTCAATATATCCACATAATTTTCCTACCTTCATGATGCCATCTATTTTGGGAAGTGCACCAGTCCCTCCTGCAGCAGAGCAACCCCACAACATGATGCTGCCACCCCCGTGCTTCACGGTTGGGATGGTGTTCTTCAGCTTGCAAGCCTTCCCCAAACATAACAATGGTCATTATGGCCATACAGTTCTATTTTTGTTTCATCAGACCAGAGGACATTTCTCCAAAAGTACAATCTTGTCACGTCCTGACCATAGAAGCTGTTATTTTCTATAGTAGAGTAGGTCTGGGCGTGACGGGGTTGTGTTTAGTTTAGATTTTCTATGTTGTTATGTTCTGGTTTCTGTATTTCTATGTTGGTGTTTTTTGGGATGATCTCCAATTAGAGGCAGCTGGTCATCTTTGTCTCTAATTGGAGATCATACTTAAGTAGTTGTTTTTCCCACCTGGGGTTGTGGCAGATTGTATTTTGAGTTAGTGTACAGTGGGGGAAAAAAGTATTTGATCCCCTGCTGATTTTGTACGTTTGCACACTAACAAAGAAATTATCAGTCTATAATTTTAATGGTAGGTTTATTTGAACAGTGAGAGACAGAATAACAACAAAAATGTTATAAAATGATTTGCATTTTAATGAGGGAAATAAGTATTTGACCCCTCTGCAAAACATGACTTAGTACTTGGTGGCAAAACCCTTGTTGGCAATCACAGAGGTCAGACGTTTCTTGTAGTTGGCCACCAGGTTTGCACACATCTCAGGAGGGATTTTGTCCCACTCTTCTTTGCAGATCTTCTCCAAGTCATTAAGGTTTCGAGGCTGACGTTTGGCAACTCGAACCTTCAGCTCCCTCCACAGACTTTCTATGGGATTAAGGTCTGGAGACAGGCTAGGCCACTCCAGGACCTTAATGTGCTTCTTCTTGAGTCACTCCTTTGTTGCCCTGGCCGTGTGTTTTGGGTCATTGTCATGCTGGAATACCCATCCACGACCCATTTTCAATACCCTGGCTGAGGGAAGGAGGTTCTCACCCAAGATTTGACGGTACATGGCCCCGTCCATCGTCCCTTTGATGGGGTGAAGTTGTCCTGTCCCCTTAGAAGAAAAACACCCCCAAAGCATAATGTTTCCACCTCCATGTTTGACGGTGGGGATGGTGTTCTTGGGGTCATAGGCAGCATTCTTCCTCCTCCAAACACGGCGAGTTGAGTTGATGCCAAATAGCTCCATTTTGGTCTCATCTGACCACAACACTTTCACCCAGTTGTCCTCTGAATCATTCAGATGTTCATTGGCAAACTTCAGACGGGCATGTATATGTGCTTTCTTGAGCAGGGGGACCTTGCGGGCGCTGTAGGATTTCAGTCCTTCACGGCGTAGTGTGTTACCAATTGTTTTCTTGGTGACTAGGGTCCCAGCTGCCTTGAGATCATTGACAAGATCCTCCCGTGTAGTTCTGGGCTGATTACTCACCTTTCTCATGATCATTGCAACTCCACGAGGTGAGATCTTGCATGGAGCTCCAGGCCGAGGGAGATTGACAGTTCTTTTGTGTTTCTTCCAATTGCGAATAATCGCACCAACTGTTGTCACCTTCTCACCAAGCTGCTTGGCGATGGTCTTGTAGCCCATTCCAGCCTTGTGTAGGTCTACAATCTTGTCCCTGACATCCTTGGAGATCTCTTTGGTCTTGGCCATGGTGGAGAGTTTGGAATCGGATTGATTGATATCTTCTGTGGACAGGTGTCTTTTATACAGGTAACAAGCTGAGATTAGGAGCACTCCCTTTAAGAGTGTGCTCCTAATCTCAGCTCGTTACCTGTATAAAAGATACCTGGCAGCCAGAAATCTTTCTGATTGAGAGGGGGTCAAATACTTATTTCCCTCATTAAAATGCAAATCAATTTATAACATTGTTGACGTGTTTTTCTGGATTTTTTTGTTGTTATTCTGTCTCTCACTGTTCAAATAAACCTACCATTAAAATTATAGACTGATCATTTCTTTGTCATTGGGCAAACGTACAAAATCAGCAGGGGATCAAATACTTTTTTCCCTCACTGTATGTTGCACCTCTTCATCACGGTTTGTTGTTTTGTTTATTAGTATGTATTGCATAGTTTCACAGTTTAATAAAGAAAATGTGGAACGATACACACGCTGCGCTTTGGTCCCATTCTTCAGACAGCCGTGACAGATATTTGTCCCCATGTGCAGTTGCAAACCGTAGTCTGGCTTATTTCTGGCGGTTTTGGAGCAGTGGCTTCTTCCTTGCTGAGCGGCCTTTCAGGTTATGTCGATATATGGCTTGTTTTACAGTGGATATAGATACTTTGTGCCTGATTCCTCCAGCATCTTCACAAGGTCCTTTGCTGTTGTTCTGGGATTGATTTGCACTTTTTGCACCAAAGTAAGTTCATCTCTAGGAGACAGAACGCGTCTCCTTCCTGAGCGGTATGACGGCTGCGTGCTCCCATGGTGTTTATACTTGCGTACTATTGTTTGTACAGATTAATGTGGTTTGGTGTTTGGATATTGCTCCCAAGGATGAACCAGACTCGTGGAGGTGTACAATTTTCTTCTGATTTCTTTTTGTTTTCTCATGATGTCAAGCAAAGAGGCAGTGAGTTTGAAGGTAGTCCTTGAAATACATCCACATGTACACCTCCAATTGACTCAAATGATGTCAATTAGCCTATCAGAAGCTTCTAAAGCAATGACATCATTTTATGGAATTTTCCAAGCTGTTTAAAGGCACAGTCAACTTAGTGTATGTAAACTTCTGACCCACTGGAGTTGTGATACAGTGAATTATAAGTGAAATAATCTGTTTATAAACAATTGTTGGAGGAATTACTTGTGTCATGCACAAAGTAGATGTACTAACCGACTTGCCAAATTATAGTTTGTAAACAAGAAATTTGTTGAGAGGTTGAAAAACGAGTTTTGATGACTCCAAAATACGTGTATGTAAACTTCCGACTTCAACTGTGTGTGTATATATATATATATATATATAAGCAGTGCTTCTAGTGGCCGGGGACTTTAATGCAGGCAAACTTAAATCTGTTTTACCTCATTTCTATCAGCATGTCACATGTGCAACCAGAGGAAAAGAAACTCTAGACACTTTACTCCACACACAGAGACACATATAAAGCTCCCCCTCGCCCTCCATTTGTCAAATCTGACCATAATTCTATCCTCCTGATTCCTGCTATCAAGCAAAAACTAAAGCATGAAGTACCAGTGACTCGCTCAGTATGGAAGTGGTCAGATGACGCGGATGCTACTCTACAGGACTGTTTTGCTAGCATTTTGCTGGCATTGAGGAGTATACCACCTCAGTCACCGGCTTCATCAATAAGTGCATCGACAACGTTCCCCCCCAGAAGCCATGGATTACAGGCAGCATCCGCACCGAGCTAAAGGCTAGAGCTGCTGCTTTCAAGGAGCGGAACACTAATCTGGATGCTTATAAGAAATCCCGCTATGCCCTCAGAAGAACAATCAAAGAGGCAAAGCGTCAACAGAGGACTAAGATTGAATCCTACTACATTTACATTACATTTACATTTAAGTCATTTAGCAGACGCTCTTATCCAGAGCGACTTACAAATTGGTGCATTCACCTTATGATATCCAGTGGAACAACCACTTTACAATAGTGCATCTAAATCTTTTAAGGGGGGGGGGGGGGTTAGAAGGATTACTTTATCCTATCCTAGGTATTCCTTAAAGAGGTGGGGTTTCAGGTGTCTCCGGAAGGTGGTGATTGACTCCGCTGTCCTGGCGTCGTGAGGGAGCTTGTTCCACCATTGGGGTGCCAGAGCAGCGAACAGTTTTGACTGGGCTGAGCGGGAACTGTGCTTCCTCAGAGGTAGGGGGGCCAGCAGGCCAGAGGTGGATGAACACAGTGCCCTTGTTTGGGTGTAGGGCCTGATCAGAGCCTGAAGGTATGGAGGTGCCGTTCCCTTCACAGCTCCGTAGGTAATCACCATGGTCTTGTAGCGGATGCGAGCTTCAACTGGAAGCCAGTGGAGAGAGCGGAGGAGCGGGATGACGTGAGAGAACTTGGGAAGGTTGAACACCAGACGGGCTGCGGCGTTCTGGATGAGTTGTAGGGGTTTAATGGCACAGGCAGGGAGCCCAGCCAACAGCGAGTTGCAGTAATCCAGACGGGAGATGACAAGTGCCTGGATTAGGACCTGCGCCGCTTCCTGTGTGAGGCAGGGTCGTATTCTGCGAATGTTGTAGAGCATGAACCTACAGGATCGGGTCACCGCCTTGATGTTAGTGGAGAACGACAGGGTGTTGTCCAGGATCACGCTAAGGTTCTTAGCACTCTGGGAGGAGGACACAAGGGAGTTGTCAACCGTGATGGCAAGATCATGGAACGGGCAGTCCTTCCCCGGGAGGAAGAGCAGCTCCGTCTTGCCGAGGTTCAGCTTGAGGTGGTGATCCATCATCCACACTGATATGTCTGACAGACATGCAGAGATGCGATTCGCCGCCTGGTTATCAGAAGGGGGAAAGGAGAAGATTAATTGTGTGTCGTCTGCATAGCAATGATAGGAGAGACCAAGTGAGGATATGACAGAGCCAAGTGACTTGGTGTATAGCGAGAATAGGAGAGGGCCTAGAACAGAGCCCTGGGGGACACCAGTGGTGAGAGCGCATGGTGCGGAGACAGATTCTCGCCACGCCACCTGGTAGGAGCGACCTGTCAGGTAGGACGCAATCCAAGCGTGGGCCGCGCCGGAGATGCCCAACTCGGAGAGGGTGGAGAGGAGGATCTGATGGTTCACAGTATCAAAGGCAGCAGATAGGTCTAGAAGGATGAGAGCAGAGGAGAGAGAGTTAGCTTTAGCAGTGCGGAGAGCCTCCGTGACACAGAGAAGAGCAGTCTCAGTTGAATGCCCAGTCTTGAAACCTGACTGATTATGATCAAAAAGGTCATTCTGAGAGAGATAGCAGGAGAGCTGGCCAAGGACGGCATGTTCAAGAGTTTTGGAGAGAAAAGAAAGAAGGGATACTGGTCTGTAGTTGTTGACATCGGAGGGATCGAGTGTAGGTTTTTTCAGAAGGGGTGCAACTCTCGCTCTCTTGAAGATGGAAGGGACGTAGCCAGCGGTCAAGGATGAGTTGATGAGCGAGGTGAGGAAGGGGAGAAGGTCTCCGGAAATGGTCTGGAGAAGAGAGGAAGGGATAGGGTCAAGTGGGCAGGTTGTTGGGCGGCCGGCCGTCACAAGACGCGAGATTTCATCTGGAGAGAGAGGGGAGAAAGAGGTCAAAGCACAGGGTAGGGCAGTGTGAGCAGGACCAGCGGTGTCGTTTGAGTTGACGAAGTCATCCGCAGAGAGGGAGGAGGGGGGGGGGGAGGAGGATTCAGGAGGGAGGAGAAGGTAGCAAAGAGCTTCCTAGGGTTAGAGGCAGATGCTTGGAATTTAGAGTGGTAGAAAGTGGCTTTAGCAGCAGAGACAGAAGAGGAGAATGTAGAGAGGAGGGAGTGAAAGGATGCCAGGTCCGCAGGGAGGCGAGTTTTCCTCCATTTACGCTTGGCTGCCCGGAGCCCTGTTCTGTGAGCTCGTAGTGAGTCGTCGAGCCACGGAGCAGGAGGGGAGGACCGAGCCAGCCTGGAGGATAGGGGACAGAGAAAATCAAAGGATGCAGAAAGGGAGGAGAGGAGGGTTGAGGAGGCAGAATCAGGAGATAGGTTGGAGAAGGTTTGAGCAGAGGGAAGAGATGATAGGATGGAAGAGGAGAGAGTAGCGGGAGAGAGAGAGCGAAGGTTGGGATGGCGCAATACCATCCGAGTAGGGGCAGAGTGAGAAGTGTTGGATGAGAGCAAGAGGGAAAAGGATACAAGGTAGTGGTCGGAGATTTGGAGGGGAGTTGCAATGAGATTAGTGGAAGAACAGCATCTAGTAAAGATGAGGTCAAGCGTATTGCCTGCCTTGTGAGTAGGGGGGGAAGGTGAGAGGGTGAGGTCAAAAGAGGAGAGGAGTGGAAAGAAGGAGGCAGAGAGGAATGAGTCAAAGGTAGACGTGGGGAGGTTAAAGTCACCCAGAACTGTGAGAGGTGAGCCATCCTCAGGAAAGGAACTTATCAAGGCGTCAAGCTCATTGATGAACTCTCCAAGGGAACCTGGAGGGCGATAAATGATAAGGATGTTAAGCTTGAAAGGGCTGGTAACTGTGACAGCATAGAATTCAAATGAGGAGATAGACAGATGGGTCAGGGGAGAAAGAGAGAATGTCCACTTGGGAGAGATGAGGATTCCAGTGCCACCACCCCGCTGGCTCGATGCTCTAGGGGTATGCGAGAACACGTGGGCAGACGAAGAGAGAGCAGTAGGAGTAGCAGTGTTATCTGTGGTAATCCATGTTTCCGTCAGCGCCAGGAAGTCTAGGGACTGGAGGGTAGCATAGGCTGAGATGAACTCAGCCTTGTTGGCTGCAGACCGGCAGTTCCAGAGGCTGCCGGAGACCTGGAACTCCACATGGGTCGTGCGCGCTGGAACCACCAGGTTAGAGTGGCAGCGGCCACGCGGTGTGAAGCGTTTGTATGGCCTGTGCAGAGGGGAGAGAACAGGGATAGACAGACACATAGTTGACAAGCTACAGAAGTGTTGTTTCTTGTATTATTGTCTCTTCTGTCTTTAGAGAACTGTTTCACTTTGATATCCTTTTTCTTCTGTCCTGATTTTCTCTTTCTTTTCTTCTGTTAACTAGATATTCTACTACACCGGCTCTAACACTCGTCGGATGTGGCAGGGCTTGAAAACTATTATGGACTGCAAAGGGAAACCCAGCCACGATCTGCCCAGTGATGCGAGCCATCCAGACAAGCTAAATGCCTTTAATGCTTGCTTTGAGGCAGGAAACACTGAAACATGCATGAGAGCACCAGCTGTTCCGGACGAATGTGTGATCACGCTCTCCGTAGCCGATGTGAGCAAGACCTTTAAACAGGTCAACATTCACAAAGCCGCGGGACCAGATGGATTATCAGGACGTGTACTCATAGTATGCGCGGACCAACTGGCAAGTGTCTTCACTGACATTTTCAACTTCTCCCTGGCCGAGTCTGTAATACCTACATGTTTCAAACAGACCACCATAGTCCCTGTGCCCAAGAAAGTGAAGGTAACCTGCCTAAATAATTACCGCCCCGTAGCACTCACGTCTGTAGCCATGAAGTGCTTTGAAAGGCTGGTCATGGCTCACATCAACACCATCATGCCAGAAACCCTAGACCCACTCCAATTCGTATACCGCCCCAACAGATCCCCAGATGATGCAATCTCAATCGCACTCTACACTGCCCTTTCCCACCTGGACAAAAGGAACACCTAAGTGAGAATGCTGTTCATTGATTACAGCTAAGCATTCAACACCATAGTGCCGACAAAGCTCATCACTAAACTAAGGACCCTGGGATTAAACACCTCCCTCTGCAACTGGATCCTGGACTTCCTGATGGGTCAACCCCAGGTGGTGAGGGTAGGCAACAACACATCTGCCACGATGATCCTCAACACGGGGGCCCCTCAGGTGTGGGTGCTTATTCCTCTCCTGTACTCCCTGTTCACCCACGACTGCGTGGCCAAGCATGACTCCAACACCATCATTAAGTTTGCTGACGACACAACGGTGGTAGGCCTGATCACCAACAACAATAAGACATCCTATAGGGAGGAGGTCAGAGACCTGGCAGTGTGGTGCCATGACAATAACCTCTCTCTCAATGTGAGCAAGACAAAGGAGCTGATCGTGGACTATAGGAAAAGGTGGGCCGAACAAGCCACCATTAACAAATCAAATCAAATTTTATTAGTCACATGTGCCGAATACAATGAATACCTTACAGTGAAATGCTTACTTACGAGCCCCTAACCGACAGTGCAGTTTCAAAAAATACGGATAAGAATAAGAGATAAAAGTAACAAGTAATTTAAGAGGCGCAGTAAAAAATAACAATATATACAGGGGGGTGCCGGTACAGAGTCAATGTGCGAGGGGCACCGGTTAGTTGAGGTAGTATGTACATGTAGGTAGAGTTAATTAAAGTGACTATGCATAGATGACAACAGAGAGTGACAGTGGTGTGGAGAGGGGAGGGGGGGGGCAGGCAATGTGAATAGTCTGGGTAGCCATTTGACTAGATGTTCAGGAGTCCTGCGGCTTAGGGGTAGAAGCTGTTAAGAAGCCTCTTGGACCTAGACTTGGCGCTCCGGTACCGCTTGCCGTGTGGTAGCAGAGAGAACAGTCTATGACTAGGGTGGCTGGAGTCTTTGACCATTTTCAGGGCCTTCCCCTGCCACTGCCTAGTATAGAGGTCCTGGATGGCAGGAAGCTTGGCCCCAGTGATGTACACTACCCTCTATAGTGCCTTGCAGTCAGAGGATGAGCCGTTGCCATACCAGGCAGTGATGCAACCAGTTATGATGCTCTCGATGATGATGATGATTGTGGACCACAGGAAAAAAAGAACCGAGCATGCCACCATTCCCATCGACGACCTGCAGTGGAGCAGGTTGAGAGTTTGAAGTTCCTTGGTGTCCACATCATCAACAAACTATCATGGTCTAAACACACCAAGACAGTTGTGAAGTGGGCAGTTTGTACCTTGTCAGCTCAGGGATTTGAACTTGCAACCTTTCGGTTACTAGTTCAACACTCTAACCACTAGGCTACGCTGCCTAGCGTATTATCTACGCATAGTCACTTTACAAATTACCTCGACAAACCTGTAACCCCGCACATTGACTCGGTACAGGTACCCCCTGTATATAGCCTCGTAATTGTTATGTGAATTGATTGTGTTACTTTCTGATTTAAATGATTTTACTTTAGTTTACTTAGAAAATATTTTATTAACTCTATTCCTTGCACTGCATTATTGGTTAAGAGCTTGTAAGTAAGCATTTCACGGTAAGGTCTACAACTGTAGTGGAGAAGGTGGAAAGTTTTAAGTTCCTTAGCGTACACATCACAAACTTAAATGGTCCAACCATACAGACAGTGTGGTGAAGAAAGCACAACAGCACCTCTTCAACCTCAGGAGGCTGAAGAAATTTGGCTTGTCACCTAAAACCCTGACAAACTTTTACAGATGCACAATCGAAAGCATCTTGTGGGGCAGTATCACCGCCTGATACGGCAACTGCACAGCACTCAACCGCAAGGGTTCTCCAGAGGGTGGTGCGGTCTGCACAACGCATCACCGGGGGCAAACTATCTGCCCTCCAAGACACCTACAGCACCTGATGTCACAGGAAGGCCAAAACGATCATCAAGGACAACAACCACCTGAGCCACTGCCTGTTCACACCGCTACCCTCCAGAAGGCGAGGTCAATACAGGTGCATCAAAGCTGGGACCGAGAAACTGAAAAACAACTTCTATCTCAAGGCCATCAGACTGCTAAACAGCCATCACTAACATTGAGTGGCTGCTGCCTATATAGAGACTCGTATCGCTGGCCACTTTAATAAATGGATCACTAGTCACTTTAAACAATACCACTTTAATAATGTTAACATATCTTACATTACTCATCTCATATGTATATACTGTATCTAATACCATCTATTGCACAAATACACACACAGAGTGTGCAAAGCTGTCATCAAGGCAAACCTAATGCACACACAGAGTGTGCAAAACTGTCATCAAGGCAAAGGGTGGCTACGTTGAAAAATCTCAAATAAAATATTTAGATTTTTTTTACAATTTTTTGTTAACTACAAGATTCCATATGTGTTATTTCATAGTTTTGATGTCTTCACTATTATTCCAAAATGTAGAAAATAGTACAAATAAAGAAAAACACTGGAAAGAGTAGGTGTGTCCAAACTTTTGACTGGCACTGTACATATATATACAGAGTGACTGTATAGTTTAATGGATAGAGGATGGTGAAAATCCTCTATTGGGATAACCCTAGTTATTGTGTGTGTGTGTGTATGTGCGTGTGTGTTTGTGCCTGTGTGTGTTTGTGCCTGTGTGTGTGCATGTGTGTTTTGTGTTTTGTGTGTGTGTGTGTGTTTGTGCCTGTGTGTGTGTGTGTGTGTGAGTGTGCGTTGCGTAACGCATTACATAATGGCGAGATCCACTGTTCCCCACTCGTGTGTGTGTTCCTCCTACAGGAGGGCGGTTGAATGCTGGTGTGTATGGTGTCTCCATCTGAGTCACTCTCTGCACATCGATAACAAGGCCCTGTGATTATACACAGGATAATGCCATAAACACACACACACACACACCCTGCTGCTTTGCTCCAGATGCCAGGTGGATTAGGGAATGGTGTGTTTGTGTGCACGTGTGTGCACGTGTGTGTGTGTGTGTGTATGTAGGGAGCAGTCTGTCAGCACCTTTCCCACCAAGCGCTAAATGGGCCTCCAGAGGTGCCAACAACTCTGTCATATAGATTACAGCCCCATGGACCTTACTGTTATACAATACACTGTTCTGTTCTATAGATTACAGCCCCATGGACCTTACTGTTATACAATAGACTATTCTGTTCTATAGACTACAACACCATGGACCTTACTGTTATACAATATACTGTTTTGTCCCTACAGTGAAGCATGGTGGTGGCAGCATTATGGTGGGGGATGTTTTTCAGCGGCAGGGACTGGGAGATTAGTCAGGATCGAGGGAAAGATGAACGGATCAAAGTACAGCGAGATCCTTGATGAAAACCTGCTCCAGAGCACTCAGGACCTCAGACTGGGACGAAGGTTCACCTTCCAACAGGACAATGAGCCTAAGCACACAGCCAAGACAACGCAGGAGTGGCTTCGGGACAAGTCTCTGAATGTCCTTGAGTGGCCCAGCCAGAGCCCGGACTGGAACGACATGAAAATAGCTGTGCAGCGGCACTCCCCATCCAACCTGACAGAGGTTGAGAGGATCTGCAAAGAAGAATGGGAAAACTCCCCAAATACAGGTGTGCCAAGCATGAAGCGTCATACCCAAGAATACTTGAGTCTGTAATCGCTGCCAAAGGTGCTTCAACAAAATACTGAGTAAAGGGTCTGAATACTTATGTAAATGTGATATTTCACTTGTTTATTTTTAATACATTTGCAGAAATTAAAAAAAACAACAGTTTTTGCTTTATCATATTGTTTTTTAAATCAAGTTTAGAATAAGGCTGTAATGTAACAAAATGTGGTGCACTGTAGGACAGGAGAGTAGTGTATAACAGTGTATTGTAAATTACAGTACAGTAGTGTATAACAGTGTATTGTAAAGGACAGTACAGTAGTGTATAGCAGTGTATTGTAAAGGACAGTACAGTTGTGTATAACAGTGTATTGTAAAGGACAGTACGGTAGTGTATAACAGTGTATTGTAAAGGACAGTACAGTAGCTTATAGCAGTGTATTGTAAAGGACTGTACTGTAGTGTATAACAGTGTATTGTAAAGGACAGTGCAGCAGTGTATAAAAGTGTATTGTAAACGACAGGACATGTCACGTCCTGACCAGTAAAGTGGTTATTTGTTATTGTAGTTTGGTCAGGACGTGGCAGGGGGGTGTTTGTTTTATGTGGTTCGGGGTTTGTTGAGATATGTGTTTATGTAGAGGGGTGTTTGTTTAGAGTATTCCGGGGTTTTTGGTTATGTTCTATGTTTTGTATTTCTGTGCTCTGTCTATGTTGTGTATTTCTTTGTGTTGGCCTGGTATGGCTCTCAATCAGGAACAGCTGTACATCGTTGTTGCTGATTGGGAGACATACTTAGGTAGCCCTGTTTTCACCTGTCCTTTGTGGGAAGTTGTTTTTGCACTGCTGTGTTTAGCCTGTAATACTGTGCATTCGTTCGTTTTCTTGTTTTGTAAGTGTTCTAATAAAAGTTTAAAATGAGCACTCAACCCGCTGCGCCTTGGTCCACTATATACGACGACCGTTACAGAACTTCCCACCACAAACGGACCAAGCAGCGGGGTAAGGAGCAGCAGAGGAATTATATGGACTATGGGGAATCATGGACATGGGAAGAAATTCTGGACGGGGCTGGACCATGGAGGAAGGCTGGAATGGACCGGGACTGTTATATTGGAACACGACTGGCATTGAAGCCTGAGAGGCAGCCCCAATAAAAAAAATTGGGGGGGGGGGGGGCACACAGGTAGTTTGGCTGGGCCAGGGTTAAGCCCCAAGCCAACTCCCCGTGCTTACCGGAGGCAGCATGTTACTGGTCAGGCCCCGTGCTATGGGGTGATGCGCACGGCGTCGAGGCCGAGCATTCACAGGCCGGTGTGCGCGGTGCCAGTGTCCCGCATTTGCTAGGGGGAAGCGGGCATCCAGCCAGTAAGGGTGGTGCCAGTACTGCGCTCGAGACCGCCAGTGCACCTTCACGGCCCAGTGTATCCTGTTCCCGCTCCTCGGACTAGCCCTGAGGTGCGTGTATCCAGTCTGGCGTCTCCAAAGCCAGCACCACGCACCAGGCCTTCAGTGCGTCAGCCCAGTCCAGGATGTCCTGTTCCCGCTCCTTGCACTAGCCTTGGGGTTCGTGTCTCCAGTCTGGTACCTCCACTACCAGCACCACGCACCAGGCCTCCAGTGCGTCAGCCCAGTCTAACTCGTCCTGTTCCCGCTCCTCGGACTAGCCCTGAGGTGCGTGTTTCCAGTCTGGCACCTCCAAAGCCAGCACCACGCACCAGGCCTCCAGTGCGTCAGCCCAGTTCAGCACGTCCTGTTCCCGCTCCTCACACTAGCCTTGGGGTGCGTGTCTCTAGTCTGGTACCTCCAGTACCAGCCCCATGCACCAGGCCTCCAGTGCGTCAGCCCAGTCCAGCTCGTCCTACTCCTGCTTCTCGCACTAGCCCTGAGGTGCGTGTTTCCAGTCTGGCACTTCCAAAGCCAGCACCACGCACCAGGCTTTAAGTGCGCAGTCCTCGTCCAGAGTGTCCGGCAACAGTGCCCCTTCCAGATGGCCGGCGACAGTGCCCCTTCCAGATGGCCGGCGACAGTGCCTCGTCCAGAGTGTCCGGCGACAGTGCCTCGTCCAGAGTGTCCGGCGGCAGTGCCTCGTCCAGAGTGTCCGGCGGCAGTGCCTCGTCCAGAGTGTCCGGCGGCAGTGCCTCGTCCAGAGTGTCCGGCGGCAGTGCCTCGTCCAGAGTGTCCGGCGGCAGTGCCTCGTCCAGAGTGTCCGGCGGCAGTGCCTCGTCCAGAGTGTCCGGCGGCAGTGCCTCGTCCAGAGCGTCCGGCGACAGTGCCCCGTAGAGAGACGGCCCACAGTCTGGAACCGAGAGAGACGGCCCACAGTCTGGAACCGAGAGAGACGGCCCACAGTCTGGAACCGAGAGAGACGGCCCACAGCGAGAGAGACGGCCCACAGCGAGGAACCAAGAGAGACGGCCCACAGTCTGGAACCGAGAGAGACGGCCCACAGTCTGGAACCGAGAGAGACGGCCCACAGTCCGGAACCGAGAGAGACGGCCCACAGTCCGGAACCGAGAGAGACGGCCCACAGTCCGGAACCGAGAGAGACGGCCCACAGTCTGGAACCGAGAGAGACGGCCCACAGTCTGGAACCGAGAGAGACGGCCCACAGTCCAGAACCGAGAGAGACGGCCCACAGTCCGGAACCGAGAGAGACGGCCCACAGTCCGGAACCGAGAGAGACGGCCCACAGTCCGGAACCGAGAGAGACGGCCCACAGTCCGGAACCGAGAGAGACGGCCCACAGTCCGGGGCCGAGAGAGACGGCCCACAGTCCGGGGCCGAGAGAGACGGCCCACAATCCGGGGCCTGAGTGAGACGGCCCACAGTCCGGAGCCGAGAGAGACGGCCTACAGTCCGGAGCCGAGAGAGTCGCCCTACAGTCCGGAATCGGCGCAGCGAGAGTCGCCCTACAGTTCGGAATCGGGGCAGCCAGAGACGCGCTTCAGCCCGAGGTCTACAGCGACGCGCTTCAGCCCGAGGTATTCAGCGGGGGTGGACAGGTTAGGTGGGGGACTAAGGCCAGAGCTTAAGCCACCTCCACAGTAGGAGGATTGGGGAGAGGGGGTGTAGCACGGGAACCGTCGGTGACGGTAGCCACCCTCCCTTCCCTCCCTTTAGTTGGGGGGTTTATTTTTGTGTTCATTTTTTGTGTGAGGTGCATCCGGGGTCTGCACCTTTGGGGGGGTACTGTCACGTCCTGACCAGTAAAGAGGTTATTTGTTATTGTAGTTTGGTCAGGACGTGGCAGGGGGGTGATTGTTTTATGTGGTTTGGGGTTTGTTGAGATATGTGTTTATGTAGAGGGGTGTTTGTTTAGAGTATTCCGGGGTTTTTGGTTATGTTCTATGTTTTGTATTTCTATGCTCTGTCTATGTTGTGTATTTCTTTGTGTTGGCCTGGTAGGGCTCTCAATCAGGAACAGCTGTACATCGTTGTTGCTGATTGGGAGACATACTTAGGTAGCCCTGTTTTCACCTGTCCTTTGTGGGAAGTTGTTTTTGCACTGCTGTGTTTAGCCTGTAATATTGTGCATTCGTTCGTTTTCTTGTTTTGTATGTGTTCTAATAAAAGTTTAAAATGAGCACTCAACCCGCTGCGCCTTGGTCCGCTATATACGACGACCATTACAGTACAGCAGTGGATAACAGTATAAATCAAATCAAATCACATTTTATTTGTCACATACACATGGTTAGCAGATGTTAATGCGAGTGTAGCGAAATGCTTTTGCTTCTAGTTCCGACCATGCAGTAATATCTAACAAGTAATCTAACAATTTCACAACAACTACCTTATACACACAAGTGTAAAGGAGTGAATAAGAATATGTACATAAAAATATATAGATGAGCGATGGCCGAACGGCATAGGCAAGATGCAGTAGATGGTATAGAGTACAGTATATACATATGAGATGAGTAATGTAGGGTATGTAAGCATTATATAAAGTGGCATTGTTTAAAATGGCTAGTGATACATTTATTACATCCAATTTGTAATTATTAAAGTGGCTAGAGATGAGTCAGTATGTTGTCAGCAGTCACTCAATGTTAGTGATGGCTGTTAAACAGTCTGATGGCCTTGAGATAGAAGCTGTTTTTCAGTCTCTCGGTCCCAGCTTTGATGCACCTGTACTGACCACGCCTTCTGGATGATAGCGGGGTGAACAGGCAGTGGCTCGGGTGGTTGTTGTCCTTGATGATCTTTTTGGCCTTCCTGTGACATCGGGTGGTGTAGGTGTCCTGGAGGGCAGGTAGTTTGCCCCCGGTGATGCGTTGTGCAGACCTCACTACCCTCTGGAGAGCCTTACGGTTGTGGGCAGAGCAGTTGCCGTACCAGGCGTTGATACAGCTCGACAGGATGCTCTCGATTGTGCATCTGTAAAAGTTGTGAGTGTTTTTGGTGACACGCCGAATTTCTTCAGCCTCCTGAGGTTGAAGAGGCGCTGCTGCACCTTCTTCACCACGCTGTCAATGTGGAGATATATACAGGGAGTACCAGTACCAGGTCAATGTGGAGCTATATACAGGGAGTACCAGTACCAGATCAATGATGGAGCTCTATACAGGGTGTACCAGTACCAGATCAATGTGGAGATATATACAGGGAGTACCAGTACCAGGTCAATGTGGAGCTATATACAGGGAGTACCAGTACCAGATCAATGATGGAGCTCTATACAGGGAGTACCAGTACCAGATCAAAGATGGAGCTATATACAGGGAGTACCAGTACCAGATTACTGATGGAGCTCTATACAGGGAGTACCAGTACCAGATCACTGATGGAGCTCAATACAGGGAGATCCAGTACCAGATCAATGATGGAGCTCTATACAGGGAGTACCAGTACCAGATCAAAGATGGAGCTATATACAGGGAGATCCAGTACCAGATCAATGATGGAGCTCTATACAGGGAGTACCAGTACCAGATCAAAGATGGAGCTATATACAGGGAGTACCAGTACCAGATCAATGTGGAGCTATATACAGGGAGAACCAGTACCAGATCAATGTGTAGCTATATACAAGGAGTACCTGTACCAGATCAATGATGGAGCGCTATACAGGGAGTAGCAGTACCAGATTACTGATGGAGCGCTATACAGGGAGTACCACTACCAGATCACTGATGGAGCTCTATACAGGGAGTACCAGTACCAGATCAATGTGGAGCTATATACAGGGAGTACCAGTACCAGATCAATGTGGAGCTATATACAGGGAGTACCAGTACCAGATCAATGATGGAGCTCTATACAGGGAGTACCAGTACCAGATCAATGTGGAGCTATATACAGGGAGTACCAGTACCAGATCAAATGATGGAGCTCTATACAGGGAGTACCACTACCAGATCACTGATGGAGCGCAATTCAGGGAGTACCAGATCAATGATGGAGCTCTATACAGGGAGTACCAGTACCAGATCAATGATGGAGCTATATACAGGGAGTACCAGTACCAGATTACTGATGGAGCTCTATACAGGGAGTACCAGTACTAGATCAATGATGGAGCTCTATACAGGGAGCACCAGTACCAGATCACTGATGGAGCTCTATACAGGGAGTACCAGTACCAGATCAATGATGGAGCTCTATACAGGGAGTATCAGTACCAGATCAATGATGGAGCTCTATACAGGGAGTACCAGTACCAGATCAATGTGTAGCTATATACAGGGAGTACCAGTACCAGATCAATGTGGAGCTATATACAGGGAGTACCAGTACCAGATCAATGTGGAGCTCTATACAGGGAGTACCAGTACCAGATCAATGATGGAGCTCTATACAGGGAGTACCAGTACCAGATCAATGATGGAGCTATATACAGGGAGTACCAGTACCAGATCAATGATGGAGCTCTATACAGGGAGTACCAGTACCAGATCAATGTGGAGCTATATACAGGGAGTACCAGTACCAGATCATTGATAGAGCTCTATACAGGGAGTACCAGTACCAGATCATTGATAGAGCTCTATACAGGGAGTACCAGTACCAGATCAATGTGGAGCTATATACAGGGAGTACCAGTACCAGATCATTGATAGAGCTCTATACAGGGAGTACCAGTACCAGATCATTGATAGAGCTCTATACAGGGAGTACCAGTACCAGATCAATGTGGAGCTATATACAGGGAGTATCAGTACCAGATCAATGTGGAGCTATATACAGGGAGTACCAGTACCAGATCAATGTGGAGCTATATACAGGGAGTATCAGTACCAGATCAATGTGGAGCTATATACAGGGAGTACCAGTACCAGATCAATGTGGAGCTATATACAGGGAGTACCAGTACCAGATCAATGTGGAGCTATATACAGGGAGTATCAGTACCAGATCAATGTGGAGCTATATACAGGGAGTACCAGTACCAGATCAATGATGGAGCTATATACAGGGAGTACCAGTACCAGATCAATGTGGAGATATATACAGGGAGTACCAGTACCAGATCAATGATGGAGCTCTATACAGGGAGTACCAGTACCAGATCAATGATGGAGCTCTATACAGGGAGTACCAGTACCAGATCAATGATGGAGCTCTATACAGGGAGTACCAGTACCAGATCAATGATGGAGCGCTATACAGGGAGTACCAGTACCAGATCAATGATGGAGCTCTATACAGGGAGTACCAGTATCAGATCAATGATGGAGCTCTATACAGGGAGAATCAGATCAATGATGGAGCTCTATACAGTGAGAATCAGATCAATGATGGAGCTCTATACAGGGAGTACCAGTACCAGATCAATGATGGAGCTCTATACAGGGAGTACCAGTACCAGATCACTGTGCAGAGGTATCAGGTATTTGAGGTAGATATGTACATGAAGGCAGGGTAAAGTGACTAGGCATCAGGATAGATAATAATACGAGTAAAATAAAGTACAGAGTAGCAGCAGCAAATGATGAGTGTGTGTGTGTGTGTGTGTGTGTGTGTGTGTGTGTGTGTGTGTGTGTGTGTGTGTGTGTGTGTGTGTGTGTGTGTGTGTGTGTGTGTGTGCGTGTGTAATATATATGTATGTAGTTTACATTTACATTTAAGTCATTTAGCAGACGCTCTTATCCAGAGCGACTTACAAATTGGTGCATTCACCTTATAATATCCAGTGGAACAACCACTTTACAATAGTGCATCTAAATCTTTTAAGGGGGGGTTAGAAGGATTACTTTATCCTATCCAAGGTATTCCTTGAAGAGGTGGGGTTTCAGGTGTCTCCGGAAGGTGGTGATTGACTCCGCTGTCCTGGCGTCGTGAGGGAGCTTGTTCCACCATTGGGGTGCCAGAGCAGCGAACAGTTTTGACTGGGCTGAGCGGGAACTGTGCTTCCTCAGAGGTAGGGAGGCGAGCAGGCCAGAGGTGGATGAACGGAGTGCCCTTGTTTGGGTGTAGGGCCTGATCAGAGCCTGAAGGTACGGAGGTGCCGTTCCCCTCACAGCTCCGTAGGCAAGCACCATGGTCTTGTAGCGGATGTGAGCTTCGACTGGAAGCCAGTGGAGAGAGCGGAGGAGCGGGGTGACGTGAGAGAACTTGGGAAGGTTGAACACCAGACGGGCTGCGGCGTTCTGGATGAGTTGTAGGGGTTTAATGGCACAGGCAGGGAGCACAGCCAACAGGGAGTTGCAATAATCCGGACGGGAGATGACAAGTGCCTGGATTAGGACCTGCGCCGCTTCCTGTGTGAGGCAGGGTCGTACTCTGCGAATGTTGTAGAGCATGAACCGACAGGATCGGGTCACCGCCTTGATGTTGGTGGAGAACGACAGGGTGTTGTCCAGGGTCACGCCAAGGCTCTTAGCACTCTGGGAGGAGGACACAAGGGAGTTGTCAACCGTGATGGCGAGATCATGGAACGGGCAGTCCTTCCCCGGGAGGAAGAGAAGCTCCGTCTTGCCGAGGTTCAGCTTGAGGTGGTGATCCGTCATCCACACTGATATGTCTGCCAGACATGCAGAGATGCGATTCGCCACCTGGTTGTCAGAAGGGGGAAAGGAGAAGATTAATTGTGTGTCATCTGCATAGCAATGATATGAGAGACCATGTGAGGATATGACAGAGCCAAGTGACTTGGTGTATAGCGAGAATAGGAGTGGGCCAAGAACAGAGCCCTGGGGGACACCAGTGGTGAGAGCACGTGGTGCGGAGACAGATTCTCGCCACGCCACCTGGTAGGAGCGACCTGTCAGGTAGGACGCAATCCAAGCGTGGGCGGCGCCTGAGATGCCCAGCTCGGAGAGGGTGGAGAGGAGGATCTGATGGTTCACGGTATCAAAGGCAGCAGATAGGTCTAGAAGGATGAGAGCAGAGGAGAGAGAGTTAGCTTTAGCAGTGCGGAGAGCCTCCGTGACACAGAGAAGAGCAGTCTCAGTTGAATGCCCAGTCTTGAAACCTGACTGATCAGGATCAAGAAGGTCATTCTGAGAGAGATAGCAAGAGAGCTGGCCAAGGACGGCACGTTCAAGAGTTTTGGAGAGAAAGGAAAGAAGGGATACTGGTCTGTAGTTGTTGACATCGGAGGGATCGAGTGTAGGTTTTTTCAGAAGGGGTGCAACTCTCGCTCTCTTGAAGACGGAAGGGACGTAGCCAGCGGTCAAGGATGAGTTGATGAGCGAGGTGAGGTAGGGGAGAAGGACTCCGGAAATGGTCTGGAGAAGAGAGGAGGGGATAGGGTCAAGTGGGCAGGTTGTTGGGCGGCCGGCCGTCACAAGACGCGAGATTTCATCTGGAGAGAGAGGGGAGAAAGAGGTCAAAGCACAGGGTAGGGCAGTGTGAGCAGGACCAGCAGTGTCGTTTGACTTAGCAAACGAGGATCGGATGTCGTCAACCTTCTTTTCAAAATGGTTGACGAAGTCATCCGCAGAGAGGGAGGAGGGGGGGGGGTGGGGGAGGAGGATTCAGGAGGGAGGAGAAGGTAGCAAAGAGCTTCCTAGGGTTAGAGGCAGATGCTTGGAGTTTAGAGTGGTAGAAAGTGGCTTTAGCAGCAGAGACAGAAGAGGAAAATGTAGAGAGGAGGGGGTGAAAGGATGCCAGGTCCGCAGGGAGGCGAGTTTTCCTCCATTTCCGCTCGGCTGCCCGGAGCCCTAGTTCATGTGAATGTGCGTGGGTTTTGTGTGGGAGTCTCAATGTAGTTGGTGTGAGTGAGGGTGCGTAGGATCAGTGCAAGACAGAGTCCAAGCAGATAGTTCAGGGACCATTCATTTACTATTTAGCAGTCATTGCAGGGGGGGAAGAAGCTGTCTCTGAGCGTGTTGGTCCAAGAGCCAATGCGCCAGTACCGTTTGCCGGACGATAGCAGAGTGAACAGTCTTATGGCTTGGGTGTCTGTGGCCTTCCTCTGCCTGATATAGAGGTCCTGGATGGCAGGGAGGTCAGCCCAAGTCATGCTCTGAGCTGTCCGCACCACCCTCTAGCGCTTTGCTCTCAAGGGCAGTGCATTTGCTGTACCAAGAGGTGATGCAGCCACATCGATGTGGATGGGGGCGTGCTCTCCCCTCTTTCTCCTATAGTCCACAATCAGCTCATTGGTCTTACTGATGTTGAGGGAGAGGTTGTTGTCCAGGCACCACACTGCTAAGTCTCTGACCTCCTCCCTGTAGGAGGACTCATCGCTGTCGGTGATCTGGCTGACTTCACTGTCGTATCGTCATGCGTGGCCACGCAGTTGTGGGTGAACAGGGAGTACAGGAGGGGACTAAGCACATACCCTTGAGGTGCCCCCGTGTTGAGGGTCAGCGTAGCGAAGGTGTTGTTGCCTACCCTCACCACCTGCGGCCGGCCCGAGAGGAAGCCCAGGATCCAGTTGCAGAAGGAGGGGTTCAGTCCCAGGGTCCTTAGCTTGGTGATGAGCTTGGAGGGGACTATGGTGCTGAACGCTGAGCTGGAGTTTGTGAACAGCATTCTCACAGTTATTTCCCCTCTTGTCCAGGTGGGAGAGGGCAGTGTCATGTGTAATTGAGATTGCAACCTCTGTGGATCTGTTGGGGAGGTATGCAAATTGGAGTGGTTCTAGGCTGTCTAGGATGATGGTGTTGATGTGTGTCATGACCAGCATTTCTAAGCACTCCATAATTATAGATGTGAGTGCTACAGGGCGATAGTCATTTAGGCAGGTTAACTTGGAGCTCTTGGGAACAGGGACAATGGTGGTCAGGTTGAAACATGTTGGGATTACAGACTGGGACAAGGAGAGATTGTGTGCATTTGCCTGCCTTCATGTGTTTGTGTGATAGATGGTCCCCTTCAGCACAGTGTCAGCCAGTCAGCTAGTCAGCTAGTCAGGCAGTCAGCCAGTCAGTCAGCCAGTTAGTCAGTCAGGCAGTCAGTCAGCCATTTAGGCAGTCAGCCAACCAGTCAGGCAGTCAGCCAGTCAGGCAGTCAGTCAGGCAGTCCCACGTAAATGTAGTAAGTCAGTCAGATAGTCAGCCAGTCAGCCATCCAGTCAGTCAGTCAATCAGTCAGTCACCTATTCAAGCAGTCAGCCAGAGCCAGTCAGCCAGTCAGTCCCAGATAAAGGCAGGCCGTATACACACAAAGACAGGCTGTGATGGAGAAAGAGCTGTGATGGAGTCGTTTGACAGACTGGCCTTGTGTTGCCACGCCGACACCGCATCACATCACTACGGTTACACAGCAGAGACGGGTGAAGGAAGGGGGAAGGAGGCAAGACAAGACAAGGCGAAGTGAGAGGAATGTGTATGTGATCGTGTTTGTGACTGTGTGTGTGACTGTGTGTGTGATTGTGTGTGACTGTGTGTGTGTGTGTGTGTGTGTGTGTGTGTGTGTGTGTGTGTGTGTGTGTGTGTGTGTGTGTGTGTGTGTGTGTGTGTGTGTGTGTGTGTGTGTGTGTGTGTGTGTGTGTGCGTGTGTGTGCGCGTGTGTGTGTGTTTGTACAGTAAAAGCGGTGTCATAATACAGTGTAAATCCAGATTAGAAGTGTGTCATTAGCTAGACCGCTGGGTAATCCTCATCTGATCTGTGGTAGATAATCCCACTGCTGCCCAGCGCACACACTCACACACACTCACACACACACTTTCTATCCGGTCTTAGTATGTTTAGAACTCCAATCCCGTAGACACACTGCATGTGTTGCTATATCCCTAATGTACGCACACACGCACGCACGCACGCACACACACACACACACACACACACACACACACAAACATACACAATCAAATAAAAATCACATCACACACACACACTCTAAGTGTTAAAACCTCCCTAATGTAACACACAAACACTGTGTCACAGCGTCTCTTAAGTACAGTAGAGTACATTTGGAAGTGGTGTTCCAATGACCACTAGGGAGAGTGTGGTGCTGCTAAAGCAATTCCCCCTCACACAGCATGGAGCTTCACAACACAGCACTCCGTCTCACACAGCATGGAGCTTCACAACACATCACTCCGTCTCACAAAGCATGGAGCTTCGCAACACAGAACTCTGTCTCACACAGCATGAAGCTTCACAACACAGAACTCTGTCTCACACAGCATGAAGCTTCACAACACAGCACTCCGTCTCACAAAGCATGGAGCTTCGCAACACAGCACTCTGTCTCACACAGCATGGAGCTTCACACCATAGAACTCTGTCTCACACACCATGGAGCTTCCCAACACAGCACTCCGTCTCACAAAGCATGGAGCTTCACAACACAGAACTCTGTCTCACACAGCATGGAGCTTCCCAACACAGCACTCTGTCTCACACAGCATGGAGCTTCGCAACACAGCACTCCGTCTCACACAGCATGGAGCTCTACAACACAGCACTCTGTCTCACACAGAATGGAGCTTTACAACACAGCACTCTGTCTCCCACAGCATGGGATCCTATCTCACTACTGACACCAGCGTAGCAAACAACAACATGTGTAGTCTATTAGAAGATACAGGGCTTTATTGACATGGCAAACATACAGTACCAGTCACAGCTACTCATTCAAGTGTTTTTCTTCATGTTTACTATGTTCTGCATTGTAGAATAATAGTGAAGACATCGAAACTATGAAATAACAAATATATATGGAGTCATGTAGTAACCAAAAAGGTGTTAAACTAATAATAATATATGTTATATTTGAGATTCTTCAATGTAGCCACCCTTTGCCTTAATGGCAGCTTTCCACACACTTGGCAATCTCTCAACCAGCTTCATCAGGTAGTCACCTGGAATGCATTTCAAATAACAATTGTGCCTTGTTAAATGTTAATTTGTGAAATGTCTTTCCTTCTTAGTGTTTGAGCCTATCAGTTGTGTTTTGACAAGATAGGGGTGGTATACAGAAGATAGCCCTATTTGGTAAAAGACCAAGTCCACATTATGGCAAGAACAGCTCAGCAAAGAGAAAAGACAGTCCATCATTACTTTAAGACATGAAGGTCAGTCAATATGGACATTTCAAGAACTTTGAAAGTTTCTTCAAGTGCAGTGGCAAAAACCATCAAGCACTATGATGAAACTGGCTCTCATGAGGACCGCCACAGGAAAGAAATGCCCAGAGTTACCTCTGCTGCAGAGGATAACTTCATTAGAGTTGACTGCACCTCAGATTGCAGCCCAAATAAATGCTTTACAAAGTTCAAGTAACAGACACATCTCAACATCAACTGTTCAGAGGAGACTGCGTGAATAGGCCTTCATTGTCGAATTGCTGCAAAGAAACCACTACTAAAGGACACCAATAAGAAGAAGAGACTTGCTTGGGCATGAAAATTAGACCGGTGGAAATCTGTCCTTTGCTCTGATGAGTCCAAATTTGAGATTTTTGGTTCCAGCTGCCGTGTCTTTGTGAGACACAGAGTAGGTGAACGGATTATCTCCACATGTGTGGTTCCCACCATGAAGCATGGAGGAGGAGGTGTGATGGAGTGGGGGTGCTTTTCTGGTGACACTGTTGGTGATTTATTTAGAATTCAAAGCACATTTAACCAGCATGGCTACCACAGCATTCTGCAGCGGTACGCCATCCCATCTGGTTTGCACTTCGTGGGATTATCATTTGTTTTTCAAAAGGACAATGACACAAAATACACCTCCAGGCTGTGTAAGGGCTATTTGACCAATGAGAGTGATGGAGTGCTGCATCAGATGACCTGGACTCCACAATCACCCGACCTCAACCCAGTTGAGATGGTTTGGGATGAGTTGGACCGCAGAGTAAAGGAAAGGCAGCCAACAAGTGCTCAGCATATGTGGGAACTCCTTCAAGACTGTTGGAAAAGCATTCCTCGTGAAGCTGGTTGAGAGAATTCCAAGAGTTTGCGAAGCTGTCATCAAGGCAAAGAGTGGCTACTTTGAAGAATCTAAAATCTAAAATATATTTTGATTTATTTAACACTTTTTTGGTTACAACATGATTCCATGTGTGTTATTTCAGAGTTTTGATGTCTTCACTATTATTCTACAATGTAAAAAATTGTAAAAATAAAGAAAAACCCTTGAATGAGTAGGTGTTATAAAACTTTTGAGTGGGTGTGTCCAAACTTTTGACTGGTACTGTATGTTTACATTGCCAAAGGAAATGAAACAAATAATAAACAAATGTGAAATAATCAATACAACATTAACAGTACACTAATAGTATTAACATTACACTCACAAAAGTTTCAAAGGAATAAAGACATTTCAAATGACATATTATGGCTATGTACTGTACATTGTTGCAATTATGTGCAAATAGTTAAAGTACAAAACCAAAAACGAATAAACATATATATGGGTTGTATTTACAATGGTGTTTGTTCTTCACTGGTTGCCCTTTTCTTGTGGCAACAGGTCACAAATCTTGCTGCTGTGATTGCACACTGTGGTATTTCACCCAATAGATATGGGAGTTTATCAAAATTGGATTTGTTTTCCAATTCTTTGTGGGTCTATGTAATCTGAGGGAAATATGTGTCCCTAATATGCTCATACATTTGGCAGGAGGTTAGAAAGTGCAGATCAGTTTCCACCTCATTTTGTGGGCAGTGTGCACATAACCTGTCTTCTGTTCAGAGCCTGGTCTGCCTACGGCAGCCTCTCTCAATAGCAAGGCTGTGCTCACTGAGTCTGTATTAATTTTGGGTCATCCACAGTGGTCAGGTATTCTGCCACTGTGTACTCTCTGTTTAGGTCCAAATAGCATTCCAGTTGCTCAGTGTTTTGGTTAATTCTTTCCAATGTGTCAAGTAATTATCTTTTTGTTTTCTCATGATTTGGTTGGGTCTAATTGTGTTGCTATCCTGGGGCTCTGTGGGTTCTGTTGTGTATGTGAACAAAGCCCCAGGACCAGCTTGCTTAGGGGATTCTTCTCTAGGTTAATCACTATGTAGATGATGGCTTTGTCATGGAAGGTTTGGGAATGGCTTCCTTTAAGGTGGTTGTAGAAAAAGTATATATTTCTGGATTTTGATAATTAGTGGGTATCGTCCTAATTCTGCTATGCATGCATTATTTGGTGTTTTACGTTGTACACAGAATATGTTTTTGCTGAATTCTGCATGCAGAGTCTAAATTTGGTGTTTGTCCCATTTTGTGAATTCTTGGTTCTCTCTCCCTCTCTCTCTCTTGCTTGCTCTCAAAACTCCTTAAGGTGTCTGCGTACTAGGTTCGGTTTGCTCCTAGCAGAAGTAATCTAGGCAAAGTCATTTTTTTATTTTAGCAAATTGATTGAAAATTCAAATACAGAAATATCTCATTTTCATAAGTATTCACACCCCTGAGTCAATAAATGTTAGAATCATGTTTGGCAGCGATTACAGCTGTGAGTCTTTCTGGGTAAGTATCTAAGAGCTTTGCACACCTGGAATATAAACATTTTGTCCATAATTTTTAAGTCAAAACTGTAACTCGGCCACTCAGGGACATTCAATGTCTTCTTGGTAAGCAACTCCAGTGTAGATGTGGCCTTGTGTTTTAGGTTATTGTCCTTCTGAAAGGTGAATTAATCTCCCAATGTCTGGTGGAAAGCAGATTGAACCAGGTTTTCCTTTAGGATTTTGCCTGTGATTAGGTCCATTTTGTTTATTTTTTATCCTGAAAAACTCCCCAGTCTTTAATGATTACAAGCATACCCATAACATGATGCAGACACAACTATGCTTGAAAATGTGGAGCATGGTACTCAGTGATGTGTTGTATTCAATTTGCCCCAAACATAACACTTTGTATTAAGGACAAAAAGTTAATTGCTTTGCCACATTTTGTGCAGTGTTGCTTTAGTGTCTTGTTGCAATCAGTTTTGGAATATTTGTATTCTGTACTGGCTTCTTTCTTTTCACTCTGTCAATTAGGTTAGTATTGTGGAGTAACTACAATGTTGTTGATCCATCCTCAGTTTTCTCCTATCACAGCCATTAAACTCTGTAACTGTTTTAAAGTCACCATTGCCCTCATGGTGAAATCCCTGAGCAGTTTCCTTCCACTCCAGCAACTGAGTTAGGAAAGATACCTGTATTTCTGTAGTGACGGGGTGTATTGATGAACCATCCAAACTGTAATTAATAACTTCACCATGCTCAAAGGGTTATTCAATATCTGCTATTTTTATTTGTACCTATCTACCAATAGTGGCCCTTCTTTGCGAGGCATTGTGAAACCTTCCTGATCTTTGTGATTAAATCTGTTTTTGAAATTCTCTGCTTGACTGAGGGAACTTACAGATAATTGTATGTGTAGGGTACAGAGATGAGGTAGTCATTCAAAAATCATGTTAAAAACTATTATTGCACACAGAGTGAGACCAAGCAACTTTCCCCTTTTTACGCTGCTGCTATTCTCTGTTTATTATCTATGCATAGTCACTTTAACTCTACCTACATGTACATATTACCTCAATTACCTTGACTAACCGGTGCCCCTGCACATTGAATCTGTACCGGTACCCCCTGTATATAGACTCGCTATTGTTAATTTACTGCTGCTCTTTAATTATTTGTTTCTTGCATTTCTGATTTTTTACTTAACTGTTTTTTACATAACACGTATTTTTATTAAAACTACATTGATGGCTAAGGGCTTGTAAGTAAGCACCTCACTGTAAGGTCTACCTACACCTGTTGTATTTTATTTTACTTGACTTGTTAAGCAAACTTTTTGCTCCTGAACTTATTTAGGCTTGCGATAACAAAGGGGTTGAATAACCAGTGACTAAAGACATTTCAGCTTTTCATTTTTTATTAATTTGTAACAATTTCGAAGAACATAATTCCACTTTGACATTATGGGGTATTGTGTTTAGGCCAGTGACAAAACATATATGTTTAATCAACAGGTGTAACTCAATAAATAAATAAAAGGTCGACGGGTGTAACTCAAGAAATCTGTAATAAATTTAGACTTTTTTTCAGAGGAGATCTTAGTCACTCAATTTGACATCTAACTAAGATGTTTGGTGCAGTATTTCTCAAATGAAAAAATGTGCATGAAAACGAGTCGTCTTTTGTTGAATGACAACAAACACTTCATTGAAGAATCCCTACTGTTGACCAATCACTGACGAAGGAGAGTAGACTTTGGCTTCCCTCAAGCAAAAATGTAGTGTGCACGAACAGCCGAAAAAAGCCTTGGCCCAAAAGCCCTGACACCGTTACAGCCAACACACAGCACCCCACCACACACACTCTGACAGACATGTAAGCTCCACCTGGTTAGGGTAGAACCCATATAACCTAGGTCATCATTGGCCAGGATCCATCAAGAGGGGGCCTGACAGCCTGGAGCTCCGGGGCAAAGCTCCACAGCTGGACATATGGGGCACTTTGGGGCCATCACTCCAGATCGGACTCCTGAACTGGGTCCAAATGGATCAGATAAGAGAGGATATTTGGGGAGTGGTTGGAAAGTGGACACTGGAGGGTGTGAGAGGTATGTGTGTCCCAAATAGCACCATATTCCCTAAATAGGGCACTACATTTGACTAGGGCCCATAGTGCACTACTTTTAACCAGAGTTCTATGTAAGGAATATGGTGCCATTTGTGATGCAATCACAGTAGAATGAGTTACAGATGGGGGGTCGTCCTGATCTGTCCACTGAGTTGTGACTATCACTCAACCCAACCACTGCAGTGGTGGTTTAATGGAATGTATCAGTGTGTGTGTGCGTGTATGTGTCTGTGAGTGCCTGTGTGCGCGCACACATGTTTTAATGTAATGTATGATAATGTGATCGTGTGTGTGTGTGTGTGTGTGTGTGTGTGTGTGTGTGTGTGTGTGTGTGTGTGTGTGTGTGTGTGTGTGTGTGTGTGTGCATTAATGCCTTCAGATTGGTTCACAAATTAATTTGTTGATGGATGAAGGGTCCTATTGCAAGCCTGTAAAGTTGGCAGCTCTCCATAGAGATGTACTAGAGAGCTCCTCTCCTATCTTTGCAATTTTAGCTTCTGTTGGAATTTGGGCCAAGTGTGCATTCTATCCAACTCTATGCAGAGATGGCCTTAACCAGCATATCTGCGCAGTTTTCGATTGAGACCCCTAAAAAAACCTACAATGTGATTGGGATAAGACCCAAAACTGGGGGTTGAATTGTGCTGTTCCTGAGCCTGTGGAAGCTCTATACAGAGACCAAAACTTCCTGTGAGATGAAGAGCGCTGTAAAAATAGTAACTGTGCTGATGATGATGATGATGTTTCTGATAATCATAACTGCAGCACTAACAATGCCACTACTGCGCTACAAAGGCACATTTCTTATACTACATGATATATTCTGATCAGCTGGCTTGTTCTTGAGTCAGGAAACTAAATACCACATTAATCAGATAACATAACTGGCCATTACAACAGATCAAAGATTTTTGACCAAATTCCTAGTTCCTGTGTTTTGCCTTTGTTGGGCAAAATAGCTCTTCTGCCTATTAGCATAATTAATGTAATTCCGGTAATGCACTCAAACACCGAGACGTCGCTCAGGATGCGTCACACACACACACACACACACACACACACACACACACACACACACACACACACACACACACACACACACACACACACACACACACACACACACACACACACACACACACACACACCAAGACTGGCCTCTTTAAAAATAGACTTGCAGTTATTTCTTACATCGTGAAGATAAACAGTGCTGTACTTCCATTCTAAGTACAGGCTCATTAACAGCAGTAACATGGTGAAGATAGAGATCCTAGGTGAATGTGGAAGATTCTAGATACAGATTCTAGATTCATGTGGAACATTCTGGATTCAGGGAAATCCTGTAAGATAAGGTCTGATGTGTTCCAGTGTGTGTATCACAGGTGGTTAGTGGCACCTTAATTGGGGAGGATGGGCTCGTGGTGATGGCTGGAGCGGAATTAGTGGAATGGGATCAAATACATCAAACACATGGTTTCCACGTGTTTTAGGCTATTCCATTTGCGCCGTTCTAGACTTTACTATGAGCCATCCTCCTCTCAGCAGCCTCCACTGGTGTGTATTTGGACTTATAGTAAAGCTAACTGGCCTGGGTTAGTCTAGGGTACTGTAGGTAGATATATACATATAGGCCAGCTGTGTGTTATCAAAGATAGCCCAGGCTGCCTCAGGGAAAGTGACAGGATTCTGTGCTTCACTGCAAGACTATGGTCATGGAGGCAGCTAGCTAGTAGCTACTGTAACAGGCTATTGCCATGGACGTAGCTAGCTAGTAGCTACTGTAACAGGCTATGGTCATGGAGGCAGCTAGCTAGTAGCTACTGTAACAGGCTATGGCCATGGACGTAGCTAGCTAGTAGCTACTGTAACAGGCTATGGCCATGGATATAGGCAGCTAGTATATAACAACTGTAACACACTATGACCATGGATATCGCTAGCTAGTAGCTACTGTAACAGGCTATGGCCATGGATGTAGGTAGCTCGTGTGTAACTACTGTATCAGGCTATGGCCATGGAAGTAGCTAGCTAGTATGTAACTACTGTAACAGGCTATGGCCATGGAAGTAGCTAGCTAGTATGCAACTACTGTAACACGCTAAGACCATGGATATCGCTAGCTAGTAACTACTGTAGCAGGCTATGGCCATGGAAGTAGGTAGTGCACCCTTGCCCAGGACAGAGAGCCCATCCTGGGCCAGGATCTATCAGGAGGGGGCCTGACAGCCTGGAGCTCCAGGGCAATTCTCCACAGCTGGACACATGGGGCTGTATGGGGCCATCACTCCAGACCGGACAGCTGAACTGGATCCAACTGGATCAGACTTGTTCAAATGCGAGTTGGGATAGGTGGGACGTGGTTGGAAAGGGAACACTGGAGGGTGTGAGAGGTATGTGTGTCCCAAATAACACCCTATTACCTATATAGTGCACTACTTTTGAAAATGGTCCATAGGACTCTGGTAAAGAAATTAGGGAATAGGGTGCCATTTGTAATGTAACCATAGTAGAATGGGGAACAGATAGGTGGTGGTCCTGATATGTCGACTGAGTTGTGACTATCACTCAACCCAATGGCTGCAGTGTTGGTTTAATGGAATGGATCAGTGTATGTGTGTGTGAGTGCGTGTGTGCTCACATGGGTTTTAATGTAATGTATGATAATGTATTCATGTTGGCTCACAGATTAATTTGTTGATGGATGAGGGGTCCTATAGCAAGCCTGTAAAGATGCCAGCTCTCCATAGAAATGTACTAGAGAGCTCCTCTACCTGCTATGCTTGAACGGGCTTTGGAACAAGTGTGCCCTCTATCCAACTCTATGCAGTGGTGGCCTTAACCAGATCTGGGCAGTTTTTGATTGAGACCCCAAAACAACCATGCAATGTGATGGGGATAAGACCCAAAACTGGGGGATGAATTGTGCTGTTTCTGAGCCTGAGGAAGCTCTCTATGAAGAGGCCAATACTCCCTGTGAGATGAAGAGGCTGTACAACAATACTAATGGTGCTGCTGATGATGATGGTGATGATGATGATGTTGCTGATAGCCATAACATGATGCCAATAGCTCTTCTGCATATTAGCATAATTAATGTCATTCCGGTAATGCACTCAAACACTGAGAAACACACACACACACACACACGTCAAGACTGGCCTGCTTAAAAATAGACTTGCAGTAATTTCTTATTAATTGTGTAATTGTGAAGATAAACAGATTCTACATACAGATTCTAGATGCATGTGAAAGATTCAAATTCTAGATTAATGTGGAAGATTCTAGATGCAGATTCTAGATTCATGTGGAACATTCTGGATTCATTGGTATCCTGTAAGATGAGGTCAGATGTGTTCCAGTGTGTGTATGTAGGCCTATGGTAAAGCTAGCTTGCCTTGGTTAGTCTAGTGTACTGCAGGAAGATACAGTGTATTCGGGAAAGTTTTCAGACCACTTCACTTTTTCCACATTTTGTTACGTTGCAGCCTTTTTCAAAAATTGATTACATTTATTTTTTCCGTCATCAATCTACACACAATACCCCATAATGACAAAGCAAAAAAAGTTTTTTAGAATTTCTTTCAAATTTGTTAAAAATAAAATATGAAAATATCACATTTACATAAGTATTCAGACCCTTTACTCAGTACCTTGTTGATGCACCTTTGGCAGCGATTACAGCCTTGTGTCTTCTTGGGTATGACGCTCCCCACAGGTGTGATTACTACCTCTGGAGGTTTAGAGCTTGAGGTAGTCATACAAGTACTTGGGAGTATGGCTAGATGGTGCACTGTCCTTCTCTCAGCACATATCAAAGCTGCAGTCTAAAGTTAAATCTAGACTTGGTTTCTTCTATCGTAATCGCTCCTCTTTCACCCCAACTGCCAAAATAACCCTGATTCAGATGACCATCCTACCCATGCTGGATTACGGAGACATAATTTATAGATCTGCAGTTAAGGGTGCTCTCGATCACCTAGATGTTCTTTACCATTCGGCCATCAGATTTGCCACCAATGCTCCTTATAGGACAAATCACTGCACTCTATACTCCTCAGTAAACTGGTCAACTCTGTATACGCGTCGCAAGACCCACTGGTTGATGCTTATTTATAAAACCCTCTTAGGCCTCACTCCCCCCTATCTGAGATATCTACTGCAGCCCTCATCCTCCACATACAACACCCGTTCTGCCAGTCACATTCTGTTAAAGATCCCCAAAGCACACACATCCCTGGATCGCTCATCTTTTCAGTTCGCTGCAGCTAGCGACTGGAATGAGCTGCAACAAACACTCCAACTGGACAGTTTTATCTCAATCTCTTCATTCAAAGACTCTACCTCAGGCGAGCAACACCTCGAGACTACCTTAATATTAGACATTGCGCAACAGCTGTTATTGACAAATAGACACACACCCCCACCCCTTGTCTTACCGGACGTAGTCATTCTGTCCTGCTGATGCACGGAAAACCCAGCCAACTGTATATTATCCGTGTTATCGTTCAGCCACGACTCAGTGAAACATAAGATATTACAGTTTTTCATGTCCCATTGGTAGGATAGTCTCGAACGGAACTCATCCAGTTTAATCTCCAGTGATTGCATGTTGGCTAATAGAACGGATGTTAGAGGTGGGTTACCCACTCATCGACAAAGGCACCCTGATCTCCGCCCTCTGTATTTCCTTATTTTCTTCATGCGAATGACAGGGATTTGGGCCTTGTCTGGGAGCAACATTAAATCCTTTGCATCTGACTCATTAAATAAATAAAAATTGTCCATTTCGCAGGGTGAGTAATCGTTGTTCTGATATCCAGATGCTCTTTTCGGTCATAAGAGACGGTAGCATCAACATTATGTACAAAATAACTTACAAACAATGCCACAAAACACACAAAATAGCACAATTGGTTAGGAGCCCGTAAAATGGCAGCCATCCCCTCTGGTAGTCATTCAAGAATTATGTGAAACGCTATTATTGTACACTTGTTA
This sequence comes from Salmo salar, assembly GCF_965601325.2. Taxonomy (NCBI): domain Eukaryota; kingdom Metazoa; phylum Chordata; class Actinopteri; order Salmoniformes; family Salmonidae; genus Salmo; species Salmo salar. The sequence continues at coordinate 69,471,514 of NC_138292.1, forward strand.
AGCACTTTTTACTCCTGAACTTATTTAAGCTTGCCACAACAAATGGGTTCAATACTTATTTCTAAAAGCATAATTCCACTTTTACATTATGGGGTATTGTGTGTCGGCCAGTGACAGAAAATCTCAATATAATCTATTTAAAAAAAAAGGCTGTAACACAATAAAATGTGGAAAAAGTCAAGGGGTGCAAATACTTTCTGAAGGTACTGTATAGGCCTGCTGTGCTGTGTGTTATTAAAGATAGCCCAGGCTGCCTTAGGGAAAGTGACAGGATTCTTTGCTTCACTGCTCACTCCACTTCACTGCAAGACTATGGTCATGGAGATATATAGCTAGCTGGTAGCCTAGCTTCTATAACAGGCTATGGCCATAGAGGTAGGTATTTAGTAGCTACAGTAACAGACTATGGCCATGGAAGTAGCTAGCTAGTAGCTACAGTAACAGGCTATGGCCATGGATGTAGCTAGCTAGTAGCTACTGTAACAGGCTATGGCCATGGATGTCGGTAGCTAGTACCTACTGTAATAGACTATAGCTATGGAAGTAGCTAGCTAGTAGCTACTGTAGCGAGCTATGGCCATGGATGTAGCTAGCTAGTAGCTACCATAGCAGGCTATGGCCATGGAAGTAGCTAGCTAGTAGCTACTGTAACAGGCTATGGCCATGTAAGTAGCTAGCTAGTAGCTACTGTAGCAGGCTATGGCCATGGAAGTAGCTAGCTAGTAGCTACTGTAACAGGCTATGACCATGGATTTAGGTAGCTAGTAGCTACTGTAACAGGCTATGGCCATGGATGTAGGTAGCTAGTAGCTACTGTAGCAGGCTATGGCCATGGATGTAGGTAGCTAGTAGCTACTGTAGCAAGCTATGGCCATGGAAGTAGCTAGCTAGTAGCTACTGTAACAGGCTATGGCCATGGAAGTAGCTAGCTAGTAGCTACTGTAGCAGGCTATGGGCATGGAAGTAGCTAGCTAGTAGCTACTGTAACAGGCTATGGCCATGGAAGTAGCTAGCTAGTAGCTACTGTAGCGAGCTATGGCCATGGATGTAGCTAGCTAGTAGCTACTGTAACAGGCTATGGCCATGGATGTCGGTAGCTAGTCACTACTGTAACAGGCTATGGCCATGAATGTAGCTAGCTAGTACCTACTGTAATAGACTATAGCCATGGAAGTAGCTAGCTAGTAGCTACTGTAACAGGCTATGACCATGGATTTAGGTAGCTAGTAGCTACTGTAGCAGGCTATGGCCATGGATGTAGGTAGCTAGTAGCTACCATAGCAGGCTATGGCCATGGAAGTAGCTAGCTAGTAGCTACTGTAACAGGCTATGGCCATGTAAGTAGCTAGCTAGTAGCTACTGTAGCAGGCTATGGCCATGGAAGTAGCTTGCTAGTAGCTACTGTAACAGGCTATGACCATGGATTTAGGTAGCTAGTAGCTACTGTAACAGGCTATGGCCATGGATGTAGGTAGCTAGTAGCTACTGTAGCAGGCTATGGCCATGGATGTAGGTAGCTAGTAGCTACTGTAGCAAGCTATGGCCATGGAAGTAGCTAGCTAGTAGCTACTGTAACAGGCTATGGCCATGGAAGTAGCTAGCTAGTAGCTACTGTAGCAGGCTATGGGCATGGAAGTAGCTAGCTATTAGCTACTGTAACAGGCTATGACCATGGATTTAGGTAGCTAGTAGCTACTGTAACAGGCTATGGCCACGGACATACCTAGCTAGTAGCTACTGTAGCTACTGTTATTACTATGAATCAAATCAAATCAAAATCAAGTCAAATGTTATTGGTCACATATGTATGCTTCTAGTTCCGAAACCATAGCTAACAACTATTGCTTGTTAGATATTAGATATTAGTTCCGCAGCAATATCTAACAAGTAATATCTAACAATCCCACAACAAATACCTAATACACACAACTCTAAGTAAGGAATGGAATAATAATATAGAAATATAAATATATGAATGAGCAATGTCAGAGCGGCATAGGCTAAGATGCAACAGATAGTATAGAATACGGTGTATACATATGAGATGAGTATTGCAAGATATGTCAACATTATTACAGTTAAATTATAAAGTGGCTAGCTGGCTATAAGGCTAAAGGTACCTATATGCTTAGAAAGTGGAGATGTCATAGAATGTCAAAGAGTAACATTGCTGGAGACACCTTGACGTTTTGGGGACACTGTCGGGATTGCTAGCAATGAGATTTGTGTTGGCTAATTAATGACAAATAAGTAAATAGTTTTGCCTCCCAGTTAGCCAAGACATTTAGCTAGTCAGCTAAAATTGTTCACAGTAAGTTAACAATCGCTTCTACACCATTTTGTTAGCTAGCGTAGTAGCATTGTCGTGTCAATAACAACCCGTCTACAAAAATGACGAGGCGTCTCCAGTTTTGTTTATATTTTACCATCGTAAATACATATGACCAGCATCCATGCGTAACCACATTTTATGAGTATTGTAGTGGGCTATCACCACCTCATTGCAAGGCAATAGAGATAGCTGCTGTGGACCTGTGGAGGATCTGTGTAGTTAGTATATCGCATGGGAGAAAGGATGAATGATCTACTGTGCTAATACAGACTGGGAGAGGGGCAGAAAGAGAAGGAGGGAGTGAGTGGAAGAGTGTCTGATGTCACAGTGTAGTCAAAGGACTCTGTCAGACTTCAACCCACACACACATACACACACAGGCTTATGCACAGACACACTGTATTGGAACATGAATGAACACCCACGTCAAACCACCAAAGTAATCCATCAATCAATGCTGTGGCATGTGGCATTTTCACATTTTGGGGGTCAGCACTGAATGGGCGATGTCGTGTCTTTGGCTATGCCGGGTTAAGTGATATGACATGCTATTCTATAAAGTCCTTTCTCTGTAATTAATATTACCTGATTAAGCTAATCATGTAAATGTAATTAACTAGAAAGTCGGGGCACCACGGAAGAACGTTATAGAGCCGTTATCTTCTGAATAAACTCTTAAAAGACTTAGTAATATTTTACATCGATAGCCGTCATCTCAATCCTCACCGTATTTCAGTCTCATAATGAAAGTTGTAAATTCTTGGTTATCTTCACGAACCCTGGCTAACAAGTTGAATCAGCAATACAAAATTGGGTTTAATTATTTATTTACTAAATACCTAACTAATCACACAGAATTACATATACACAGAATACAAATGATGTCATACAGAAAACGACCCTGGTGGACGGAGCCGACATGGCGGCTTGTTACACACAGAAAGGGGGTTGGGCTTGAATGAAAGAGCGGGAAGACTTAGGAACAAAGAAACAGCAGCTATGCTATCGTAAATACAGAATCTTATGCATTCTAAATTACCGCCCATTTGGAAAAGGAAGATGCAATAAATATTTACTCTGAGCTGCGCTTCGGTAGATTGGTCGTAGATGCTGGCCAGGTTGGCCAACAGATCTTCCGGTCCTCGGAAGAATGTC
>NC_138292.1:69480000-69620000 GCF_965601325.2 Salmo salar
ACTGAAGAGGCCTACAATTACTGACCCAGTGTTTACAGGAACTGATCCTAGACCAGGCCTCAGCCTCTTGATCTTGATCTTACCTTCCAGGCAGCAGGTCCTCCACAGGCCGGAGTGTGTCATCACCTCCTCGTTCTTCTTCACGGTCTCGTTCTCGTTGTTGCTCTTGGATTTGCACGTCCCTCGGGAGTACAACCAGTAATCCGTCCCCACGGCGATGGTCATGAGGCTGAAGGCGGCGAACGCGCCGACCGTGGTCAGCAGCATCTGAACTCCGCGGTCAAACACGCCCATGTTGCCGCATTCCATGAAAGGGGAACCCCCTTTCCTCTTGACGAACAGGAAGTAAATGTTGGTCAGCTTGTGAGACCACGTGGTGGAGGCAGAGGCGGGAAATGGGCCCTGGTGGTGGGGGGGGTGGTTTCCACGGGCCCGAGGTGGGGGGGTGTCGGGGGGGGAGGCAGGGGAGCTCGGGGGGAATCGTATGGTTGGTTTTCGGGCGGGGGAACTGACACAGGTGAGAAATGAGGTGATGGAAGGAAGTTGGTGTGTGTTTGGGCCCTCTAAGGACGAACGTGATAGGCCAAGCAGCCTCTATGAACAAACGTGATCGGCCTAGCAGCCTCTACAAACAAATGTGATAGGCCAGCCAAACAGCAGAGGCCTACTGGTTTGGAGTAGGGCTACAGACCCTAACCAGAGTAGGTGGAAAGCTACCAACTACCTGCTGAAAACAGCTAGCCTACAAGTAGCATTGACATTTGTCCTCTCTGTCCTCTCACTAGTGATGTCACACGTGTTACACGACTTCTATCTGGAAAGTGTGCAATAAGGGGCATGTGTAGGGGAACGGTCCAGCACAGCACCCACTCACACAAACACTCACACACGTACTCACACTCTCTCACACACACTCACACACGTTCTCACACACACTCACACACAGGGAGTTTAGATTGAACGGCCAATGGGATTAGGAGGAGGCTGGGGGTTAGGTCTAATGGTAGACCCTACTGATTTCCTAAACCCTCTGATCCACAATCTAAAAAGGCTTCCGACCAATTAGAATAGGCCTACTGAAAATCTACTGACAATTTTCTGACAACGTTATTCTAACCTGCCTGGTCAAATTCACATGGAATCATGGAGTCTTGTCAAGCATCTTGCCTGTCTGTCTTTGGCCTATTATTCTATTCGGCAAAGAGAGGAGAACAGGGAGAGAGAGAGAGAGAGAGAGAGAGACGGGGTTGGGGACTTGAAGGTAGAGAGGGACACTGAGAGGAAATGAAACAATGAACAACAATTTAAATGAACGCATTCAAATGGTGCCCCAAAACCAACATAACGAAATACTCGGCAGGGGCAGACATGATGGCTTGCCTTAGATCAAATCAAATAAACAACCATCGGGGGAAACGAGGGAGAAGAATCGAATTCAAGCCCCGAATCCAAATGAATAAATATAATCAAGTCACAACGCAAAACCCCAGCGCCCTTAAAAACGTAGTAGCTTAGTCGTGGAATAAAATCAACAAGATCAGCACCGCTATAGGTTTCCTTTTTCCTAAAATTCTGGTCCCCAGTTTCCATATGTAGGATCGAGAATGCGGAAGGTTATCAACGAAAATGGAGCTGTGTTAGAAGGGGGAGAGGTACCGATGCAGAACCTTGGAGCTCTGTGGAGAGAGGGCGCATCCAGCCATCCAAGCCGACCATTACTCGTCATAGAGCCGGGTAGAGGGAGAGGATGTGGCGGGGGCGCCGGAGGCGTTGGTGCTGCTGGAGCCTCTCTGGTAGACCAACGAGACTGCTGTTGCTGCTCCGGTATCCAAATGATCCTCGGTGGTTATATCACAGGCAGACCCGGAGCCGATCCCGAACCGCATACACCGTCCGCGCGCCATGTAAAAAGCGAAAAGATAAAAATAAATGAAAAGGTCAAAATGCAGGCTAGTCCACGACGCAGGCAGGAGAAGATCAGGCTAAAATAAATAACATTATGCCTTGATGGTGGTATGTTTTCCCCTCGTCAGTTTCCACCTCCCCGTTTGGTTTTTCTTGCAGCCTGAGAGGGAAGTGGAGCCGAGAGAGAGGGGGGGGGGGGGGGGGGGGTTAGAAGCGGCATATGAAAAAAAAATCGACACAACCAGAGAGGAGGTCCACGGGTCCACGCACATCACACACTATATGCCAAAGCAGTATAGCACGGATGGGTTTTTTTCTGGTCTGGGGGGGGGGGTCCAGATTTGAAGTCAAACCGTTATATTAGTATTCCCTTTGTATGTTTAGAATACATGCACATTTGATTCCATCTCCTTTATTTATTTTTATTGTCTTATGAGTTTTGACGAGGGGCGATGCGTCTTGCCGGTGTGTGTTGCCACCGATTCCCCTCTCGTTGGGGGGAATTGTTTTTCTTCACACGGTCTCCAATGAAAAGCGCCACCGAAATGTGCGCTTGTTGCTGGAAAGAGTTGAACGATTTTCATTTCGGGAGGGAGGCCGGGGGGGGGGGGGGAGTGGCGGTGGAGGGCTTGGAGGAGGATGCCCGGTTTTGCCGTGGATAAGAGTGTGAGAAGACGGGAATGAAAGAGAACCGGTTGGTTGAGTGGGTTAAAGTGCTCGGCATGCCGTTTATTTATATATTTGTCGTGATGACGGGGATTTGTGAGTGTTTGTTGTTGTGAGACTATGTGTTGTGTATGGAGGGGAGGAAAGGGAGGGGGAACCATGTATTTAGTGTTTTCTGATGTAGGTTACAGTTTGTCATAGCTACACTCACTCAGCCCTAATAATGTGATTGCATTGACATGTCTTAATATAAACGTGTGTGTGTGCCTATGCAATTTAGGCCGACAATATTCTTGTCGCATACTAGTGTTGAATATTTGTAGGTCTATACCTGCTTATAATTGTGTTTTTATGTAGCCTACAAATACTTAGCACGTCGGGCCCATATCCCTGCACAATCCGGCATGACAAACCATGCCTTTTCCAGTTATCTCTCCCCCACGCACCGACGCGCTCGAAGCCGATCGCTTCTCCCGGCCACGGCTCTCGTTCTAATATGGTGCTGAAACGGACAGCTCCGCGTCCCCATTCTAACCGCTGTGTTTTGTATTTTACTGCAATTGTCTCCCCCTTGTGATAGGCTGTACCAGAGCCATGGATTTAGAATCATAGAAATATAAATCTATAGAAAGGGTCTGGAACCTCTAACCCTGGCAAGAGTGGTGGGGTCTCTGATCAAAGGTAGTAAACGGGGAATAGGCTGCCATTTGGGACATGGTGTTTTAGAGCACAGGAACAAAAACTCTCAATGTCACTTGTTGATTAATGGGTATTTCGGTGACATTGCAGAGAGAGAGATGCTGATAGAGAGGATGAGGACAGGGAGAGAGAGAGAGAACGAGAGATGAAGACAGATAAAAAAGAGAGAAATGAAAGAGAGGAAATACATAGAGAGAGGGACCAAGAAAGAAGAAATAAAGACAGTGAGAGAGGGGGGAGGGCGAGAGAGACAGAGAGAGGGGGGAGATGGAGAGAGAGACAGACAGAGACAGAGAGAAAGAGAGGGAGAGAGAGAGGGAGACAGAATTAAGGAATGCTTTGAATATGTACAGACTCAGTGACCATAGCCTTGCTATTGAGAAAGGCTGCCGTAGGTAGACATGGCTCTCAAGAGAAGACAGGCTATGTGCACACTGCCCACAAAATGAGGTGGAAACTGAGCGGCACTTCCTAACCTCCTGCCAAATGTATGACCATATTAGAGACACATATTTTCCTCAGATTACACAGACCCACAAAGAATTAGAAAACAAATCCAATTTTAATAAACTCCCATGTCTATTGGGGGAAATACCACAGTGTGCAATCACAGCAGCAAGATCTGTGACCTGTTGCCACAAGAAAAGGGCAACCAGTGAAGAACAAACACCATTTTAAATACAACCTATATTTATGTTTATTTATTTTCCCATTTGTACTTTAACTATTTGCACATCATTACAACACTGTATAGACATAATATGACATTTGAAATGTCTCTATTCCTTTGGAACCTTTGTGAGTGTAATGTTTACTGTTCATTTTTTATTGTTTATTTCACTTTTGTTTATTATCTATTTTACTTGCTTTGGCAATATAAACATATGTTTCCCATGCCAATAAAGCCCCTTAAATTAAATTGAAATTGAAATGAAAAATTGAATTGACAGAGTGAGAGACACAGAGAGAAATAAAGAGAAGGAGAGAGGGAGATAGGGAGAGAAAGGCAGAGAGAGAGAGAGACGGGGGAGAGAGAGGGAGGGAGACAGGTTAAAGAGAGATGAAAGAGTTGAGTTTTTGGAGATACAGGAGGAGACACATTATGACACAACAGACTGTGCTGCTGGGAGACAATGTCAATGACCTGCAGAGACTCAGTTAATGCTGTCTCTTACTTGTGTGTGTGTGTTTTGGCACTGCCCTGGAGAAAGGCAGCTGGGCATGGTCCTCTCTGTTTGTCTCTGTTTGTCCAACTCACTGATAACAGTCAGATCACACAGAGTATTAGACAGATTACAGCAGCTTTACAGATACATGAGCAAACCCACTGCTGGCTTACACCAACTCTCTCTCTCTCTCTCTCTCTCTCTCTCTCTCTCTCTCTCTCTCTCTCTCTCGTGTGTGTGTGTCTGTGTGTGTGCGTGTGTGCACTCTCTCTCTCTCTGTCTTTCTCTCTCTCTGTCTCTGCTATCCTATCCCCTCGCCCTCTATCGCTTGCGATCTCTCTCTTTCTCACTCTTTCTCTCCGTGCCTCAGGGTGTCTCTCTCCCTGTGTTACTGCAGGATACCGAACCATGTGGATAAATTTGTTACCTACCGACCTGCTGAAAACTGCCCTACTACTGAAGTACCTCCTCTCCTCCTTCTCTCCTGTCCTCTTCCTCTTCTCTCCCTGACTGCAACAAGCAATAGAGAGAGAGAGAGAGAGAGAGAGAGAGAGAGAGAGAGAGAGAGAGAGAGAGAGAGAGAGAATTTGAATGTCCCATAACTGTGACATTGGTGTGACTTAAAGTGGAAGTTTGGGATTTTACAACTTGACGCTAGATGGTTACTCACTAGGGTTGCAAAGCTAAATGACAGAGTTAGACGGGGAGAGAGAAAGAAGAGGGGGTTCAACCACTGCTACAGAGTAATACTAAAATAAAAAGAGAAATAAAAGGTTGACTGAGTTAATAGAGCGATAAAGAGGGAAGCTTGTTAATTGCTTGTTAATTCTCTGCCTGGGACCCCCGCTGATATGGAGGTGGACACTCTCTCTCTCTTTTCCTCTTGTCTTCCTCCGCCTTTCTTTTCTCTCTCTGGTGTAAAGGCTATCCCACAGCGGCCTCCATCTCCTCCGCCCCCCTTCCGTCCCAAATGGCACCCTATTCCCTACATAGTGCCCTACCTTGGTCAAAAGAAGTGCACCATGTTGGGAATCGGGTGCTATTTGGGAACCAAGCCTTAGAGTACCGATGTTAATGGGGGCAAAGGGAGGTAGAGAGGATAGGGCAGTGAAAATCTTTCTCTCTCTCTGTCTGTCTCACTTTGCATTTTGAGCAGTGAGTCAGGGGAAACTTGGTTGCGCTTGGGGCTTTATTTCTTTCTCTCTCTCTCTCTAGCTTGTTTCTTCCTCTTCCTCTTTACTTTCTTCCTCTTCCTCTCTACTCCTGCTCTATCTGTGTCTCCTTCCCTCTCTTCTTCTCTCTGTGCATGTGTTTCCAAGGACATCTTTATAAATAAACTTCCTCTCCTCCTCTGTAGGGATGGCTGGTATTCACAGCACAGCCCTAGCTGCAGCCCTGACACACTTCTCCAAGCACAGTGGCCCACATTCAGCCTGCCCCAGGGCCTATGTCACCGATATGACAGGCTAATGTCATGATAAGTCACTTCTTTGTCATGATACGTCTCCAAGCACTGTGGCCCACATGCAGCCTGCCCCAGGTCTTATGTCACCGATATGACAGGCTAATGTCATGATAAGTCACTTCTTTGTCATGATACGTCTCCAAGCACAGCGGCCCACATTCAGCCTGCCCCAGGGCCTATGTCACCGATATGACAGGCTAATGTCATGATAAGTCACTTCTTTGTCATGATACGTCTCCAAGCACAGCGGCCCACATTCAGCCTGCCCCAGGTCCTATGTCACCGATATGACAGGCTAATGTCATGATAAGTCACTTCTTTGTCATGATACGTCTCCAAGCACAGTGGCCCACATTCAGCCTGCCCCAGGTCCTATGTCACCGATATGACAGGCTAATGTTATGATAAGTCACTTCTTTGTCATGATACGTCTCCAAGCACAGTGGCCCACATTCAGCCTGCCTCAGGTCCTATGTCAGACTAATGTCAGGCTAATGTTATGATAAGTCACTTATATGTCATGAAACGTGTCAAAGCACAGTGGTCCATCACTCCCTTTGAAGGGTATATTACTGGAAAATGTCCAAGTTTATCAGTAAACTACCAGAATTGTGGTATCTTTCAATGGTGTGTGGTGGCTAATTTCTGCATTACCAAATGAGGAGAGTTACCAACTTCACACACCAGTCAGAGTTATACTTAAACTACATCTTTAATGATAAGAGCTTTGCAAATGTCACGTCCTGACCAGCAGAGGGAGCAATTGTATTCGTTTTGGTCAGGACGTGGCAGGGTTTTTGTGTGTTAAGTGTTGTGTTGGTGATTGGACTCCCAATTGAAGGCAGGTGTGTTGAGTTGCCTTTGATTGGGAGTCCTATATAGTAGTGTGTGTTTTTCTTTGGGGTTGTGGGTAGTTGTTTTTGCACTGCGTTTTGTGAGCCTGCAAAACTGTTCCTGTTGTCGTGAGTACTGTTTATTGTTTTCCCTGTGGATGCTTTGCGTGTTTTCATTAAAAGAATATGAGTATCCACATACCCGCTGCGATTTGGTCTATTCAACACAGCTACACCTGTGACAGCAAAAGCACTTGACTTTCAATGATGTGCCATTGAAAGTGACAACACAAAAGTACAAAGATCTTTTATAGCCAAGATACACCCCTCTCAACGTACATGACGAACCACAGATCTTAGAAACAGTTCACAAAGGGACTTTATATTTGAGAAATGAGTATCCCTTAACCAGATAACATTCGCTATAAATTATCGTTCAGTTTGGTCCCTATGACGAGGTTCTAATCTCATTCCTGGTACTTCATAGTACAAAAACACCAACTCATCCAATGGCATATATCAATTGTCAACTCTAGATAGTCCCATCTCAAGTAAACCCCCTCTTGATCCCACTCCTGGACAAGCTCACTGAGGGGAGGGACTTGCGCACAGACATTGTGGAGACAAATAATTGGTTCCCCATTAATCACGCCATCCCTTCACATGGTTTAAGAATAGGTAAAGACACATTCACATATGAAGACAATGTTCCATTCTGTCCTCTTCCCTTTCTGATATTCTGCATAGCACCAGGGATATGTGGTGAAAGACAAGCCTGACCTCTCCCCTCTCTGGGCCCAAGGTGACTGAGCCCCAGCTAAGGGAAAAGTGCCACTGCCAACACCAGAGTCAAAAGGGATACATTCTAATGACAAGTATCTCACATAAGCATATTATGCAAATAAAACATCTTAATTGTCTATGCTACCCAACTAATTCTGATTCATCCACCACAGGTGTTATTTTTTTTTATCAGATGACATCTTGACATCAAATTATCTCTGGCCCCCTGTCTGGCCTTAAAATATCTAAAATAATCAAATAAGATGAATTTAAAATAAAAAATTGAATGACAAAGCTGTAAAACATGATCTTAAATACAACCATCAACTAAGTGACTACCATTGGTGTTTAATATGAGGGTTTTAGCATTACATATAATTCATTTTTTATTTTTTTTACACTCTTGTATTATTTGACTATGTCTTTGTTGTAAATGTGTTGTTGTCAAACTGGTGGCAGTTTTTTAAAAAGTCAACAGTTGGAAGAGTTGCAGAGTTAATTGAAAATAATGCCATTGTTGATTAAGTGCTTTTTCCATTAACTAGGCTATTTTCTCTTGAACAATATGGTCTATCCATTAGAAACTTATGGACAATATGGGCACAGATATAAAACATGTATACTATATATTAATTTTTTTTTTTAATGTTATTTGAGAATAAATTACCAAAGTTACCATATATTAACAATTATTTAGCCAAATGAATTACCAAGATTCCGGCAACTTTGGTAAATTACTGGTAGCTTTGCAACCCCAGTGAGTAACCATCTAGCGTCAAGTTGTAAAATCCCGAACTTCCACTTTAAGTCACACCAATGTCACAGTTATGGGACATTCAAATTGTCTTCTCTCTCTCTCGCTCTCTCTCTCTCTCTCTCTCTCTTTATCCTTCTCTCTCCCTCCGTCACTCTCGTTAAAGGGCTGGTAGACCCTGATTAGAATGCGGGGGAGTGAGCCACTGCTGAACATTTTTAATATATTGATTACCCCCTTAACAGAGAGAGAAAAAGAGAGAGGGAGAAAGAGAGAGAGAAAGAGAGAGGGAGCGAGAGAGAGAGAGTAAAGAGGGACACTGAGAGGAAATGAAACAATTCATTCAAATGAACACCTTCAAATGGTCCAAACAGTGAGTAGAGGTAAGTAGCCCAATACTATTTGCAACACACACACACACAACACACACTCACGTACACACAATGTGAGGATACTGCAGTGCTCTGTCCAGGCCTATATGAACTCCTCATATGAACATCACAAGTGTCGGGGCTCCATGGTCACCATGGTAACAGGTTCAGGGGGGCAGTGACATGGTGTGTGTGTTTGACTGTGAGTGCGTATATATGTGTGCTATGACTGCGTGCACGAATGTGTGTGCGACTGTGTGTGGTGTGTGTGTGTGTCTGCATGCAATGTGTGTGTGGTTGTGTGTGTTTGTGCTGCTGCCCTGTCCAGCTGTGGTAAAGAGAAAGAGACAGAGCGAGAGAGAGAGAGAGCGAGAGAGAGAGAGAGAGAGAGAGAGCAGGTTGGGACCACGGGATGGGATGCCAACAAGAGGGGTCCACAGAAAAACATACTAATGTGCTGACTGCTCAGTTTCCATGGGAACGGCCCCTCCCCCTTCTACCTCCCTCCCTCCCTCCCTCCCTCCCTCCCTCCCTCCCTCCCTCCCTCCTCATTGCACTTGTTAAAGCATGATGAGCCTTGCTCATACATCTCACCTTGTCTTAATAATGTCTGTCTGTGTATTCCTGGGAGTGCTCACACATTGTTGTCTTTATTTTTCAGTTGTGTTTATGCAATCATCTGACATCACAGTTCTGTGTGTGTGTGGACCCTCCCTCCCCTCACCCTCCGTCCGTCACCTCCCTTCCCCTTCCCTCCCTCCCCTCACCCTCCCTCCGTCCCTTCACCCTCCCTCCCTCCCCTCACACTCCCTCCGTCCCTCCACCCTCCCTCCCCCTGCACACTGAACTACTGGAAATGCACCTTTTAAAGACATTCTCAGAGATCCATCCAGGATAAACACTGCGAATGTCAGGTTATGTCAATTACCCTTAAAAAGCACCCGTGGCATCTCAATGCGTTAGTCGGTCAATGCGTTTCCTCGGTCATTGAATCATGGCCTGTGGTTCTGTGGTTTCATCCACATCCTCCGCTAAAACATGGGGTCACACTGCGGCCCTATGGACGTTCAGTTAAACTGCAACACAAAACTTGAAAATGACATTTCCATAAGAAAATGTGTGTGCTTGCCAGTCTTGAAGTATTTCTGGTTGTGAAATAGTAGAAGTAGTGGTAGTGACTGCAGTAGAACATATTGTAGTAGTAATGGTAGTAATATGGTTGTTATAGGTGTCATCACGTGGCCCTTTCTGGGGGTAGATCGTGGCTTCCCCCTCTCTCACTCTCTCCAACTCCCAGGTTCTGTTATCTCAGGTCGTAAATTCCTGGTGGAGACTCTCTCCCCCTTTTCATGCAGAGAGAGAGACCACAGAGAGTTTGCATGGCCGAACTCCTAAATCCCCAAAATGGGAAAATGAAACTATATGTCCACTTGTGAGAATGTGGGACGGGTCCGTGGACCCTTAAGGGACAGTTATGTTGAATGTGTTTCATTTGGTGACCTCACGAAGGACAGGAAACACACATATCTCTGAATTGGTACATTTCTCAATTATGGTGTTTGCATCTAATTCTTGTTTAAAATGAATGAGTAAAGATGAAACTATTTGTGAAATGATGTAATGTGATGTTAACCTTTAATTTGAGAGAAAATTGTATTCCCTGTAAAGTTTAACTAGTCAGTGGGCACATCCCCGTGAGCACAGACATGATCTGGCGTCATGGAACTGCCCTTTTCTATTGTTATGAATAAAACTCCCTCCTGAGGAAATCCTCTTCAGACCACGCATACCTCAGTGTAAGCTGAGGTGGCACAGGTTTGAGTACGAAGACTAAGCAAACCCACAGCGGGAGTTGTGATTGCGAATAGTTGAGTACCAAAACTAGAAGACTACGCAGCTTGGAGCATTGGCTACAAAGCTGGAAATGGTTCAACTCTGAGACTATCGATCCCTACAGAATAAGAGCAAATCTTAGACACTAATTGCTAGTCTGCAGCTAGAAATTATGTAAACCTGGGATGCGAATACCGACAACCGCCGAAACATCTACTCTAAGAACAATGGACGCCGGTTACAACAGTCGCTATCAGGAGCCACTGATAGAGCAACCACCATGAGTAACCAGAGACTCTCTGATGAACTGACTCTCCCGCAGACGGACCGACGATTCCAACAGAGAAGACAACAAAGACACATGGGCGTAAATATATTGATTGCAATTATTCCCGAATGAGCGAGCGTTCATGTGCAAAGGGTTAGCATTTTTTAATATAATTATCCACTGTGTGTAGTGATCCATTTTGTCTTTCCCGCTCTTTCTCAGTCAACACCCCCTTCCCTTTGTCTACCAAGCCGTCATATCGGTTTAGCCCACTAGGGAATCTTCCCTATCATTGTTAGTAACCTATATCTACTGTTTGTTTGTTTATGCATTTCTGTGATTATATAGTTAGTTAGTAAATAAATGATTAAGCCAATTGGTGTATGGGTGATTTATAGTAAAGGCTGGGTTCGTGCAGATAACCAACAATTTATAACGTTCAGATGAGACTGATGTAAGGTAAAGAATAATTCATTAATAGAAGACTAATTGAGTTATATTAAGAAAATTATAACTTTGTAATCTGAAGATTTTCCGTGGTGCCCCGACTTCCTAGTTAAGTATATTTACATGATTAGTTTAATCATGTAATAATAATTACAGAGAATTGATTTGATAAAATAACAGTCTTCACATTTAATGATGCCAAAGACACGACATAAGCTATGGGTTGGTTATAGTGACCTATTTTGGGGTGGTTTGTAGGTGGGGAGTTAGTATAGTGGATTATAGTGGGCTAGTATAGAGTGCTAGAGTGAGTACTACAGCATCTTAAACCATATAATCTGTTTTTAAGCTCTCTGTTGGCGGGAATATAAAAGCTATAATGTGTGTTATGAAGCTTTTGGAGGTAGAAAAAAATGATCCAATGACGCTTTGGTGGATACAGTGAAGGCTGGATGAGTAGCTCAGGTAGATAGTAGCCTGTGGACAAAGGAATATGTTGCTAGTTGCATTACAGGTTTAATAGCTTCAAGCAAGAACATATTCTCAACCAGGTACTGTGTGGAGATTGCTTTACCAGTTCTACAGCTTCAGGCAAGAACATATTCTCAACCAGGTACTGTGTGGAGATTGCTTTACCAGTTCTACAGCTTCAGGCAAGAACATATTCTCAACCAGGTACTGTGTGGAGATTGCTTTACCAGTTCTACAGCTTCAGGCAAGAACATATTCTTGACCAGGTACTGTGTGGAGATTGCTTTACCAGTTCTACAGCTTCAGGCAAGAACACGTTCTAGGCCAGGGATGGAGATTTAGTTCGTTTACTTCAGATACATCTTACTGGATTATAAATCAACTAAAACGTTGTTATAATTCAGTAAGAACACGACTGTAATTTGACATTTGTTTGTCTTACTGCACAGCAAGCACATTGATAACTAGAAAATGACGGAAAGGTCTGTGCTTGCAAGTGGTCTTGAAGTATTCATCGTAGTGGTAATGACAGCAGTAGTAGTGGTTTTAGTAGTAATGCAGTAATAGGGATGTCACAGGCTATGGGTCAGTTCAAGTCAGGTAGTAATGCTTTTAGTAGTTATGCAGTAATAGGGATGTCATAGGCTATGGGTCAGTTCAAGTGAGTTATTTTGGGGTTGTTTGTAGGTGTGGAGTTATTATAACTCGACTTCGTCTCGGGCCTAACAACACCCGTGCCAATATATCCTTAAAACAGCGTCTTCTCTGGCGTTATCACTTAACACCCGTTGGGCCTCTGGGTTTGAAAACACTGCGCTTGTAGTGTGAAAAATATAAAAAGTAAAAATATATATTTTCAAGCAACCTGAAGACAGTCAGCCTGTGCTTTTTTTAAAGTTGTTTTGGTGTTGGTAGCTAAGGGATCAAGAGCAGTGGCATATCCAAATATTTCCCGTTGAAGCTGATGGAGCTTTTATATTTCAAAAAGTATAAATGGTATCAAAAAGCTGTATACAAGCAACCTATTTCAGAGGGGTCTGCCCATTTTAAAGTTTGAATGGCGTTTCTACATTAAACAGTTGAAGACAAGTTACAGGGGACATTTTTACCATTTAAGTCTATGGCCATTGAAATGCATTGGGATTTATGCAAGTAGTATAAAAGTATAAGTAGTAACGATGGGCACCAATATCGACATTGTTTGATATGAGTAAGGCATATCGTGATATCAGTTTATCCTTGCTCTTAACCTACACTACTCTGTCAAATCGAATACATGTTCCTGCATGAACAAAATCCTCATAATCCGCATAAATCCGCATAATTAACAGCCTGCTGATGAGCCATCAATGGACTTACCATTGTATTCAAACTGGTTGGGTAGGTTAGGCTTCCAGAACATTCACACATGCCTCTGTCACATACACTACCATTCAAAAGTTTGGGGTCACTTAGAAATATCCTTGTTTTTGAAGGAAAAGCAGATTTTTTGTCCATTAAAATAACATCAAATTGATCAGAAATACAGTGTAGACATTGTTAGTGTTGTAAATGACTATTGTACCTGGAAACGGCTGATTTTTTAATGGAATATCTACATAGGCGTACAGAGACCCATTATCAGCAACCATCACTCCTGTGTTCCAATGGCACGTTGTGTTAGCTAATCCACGTTTATCATTTTAAAAGGCTAATTGATCATTTAGAAAGCCCTTTTGCAATTATGTTAATGGGGCTGAAAACCTCTTCACTGTTGACATTCAAAATCTGCCGTTTTCAGCTACAATAGCATTTCCAACATTAACAATGTCTACACTGTATTTCTGATCGATCTGATGTTATTTTAATGGACAAAAAAATCTGCTTTTATTTCAAAATACAAGGACATTTCTAAGTGACCCCAAACTTTTGAACGGTAGTGCATACTCCCTCTCCGGCCTCTAGGTCATCAGGCTGCTGATTATCCCGCACACCTGTCACCATCGTCTCGCACACCTGTCACCATCGTCTCGCACACCTGCGCCTCATGACACTCACCTGGACTCCATCACCTCCTTGATTATCTTCTTTATGTCTGTCACTCCCCTTGGTTCTTTCCTCAGATGTTAATGACTCTGTTTTCATGTCGGAGCGTTGTTTGTGTTACGTGTTTATTGTTTCATTCATTTATTAAAACACTCACTCCCTGAACTTGCTTCCCGACTCTCAGCTCACTCGTTCCAGCCTCAGTGGACAATCAGAAAGAGGTTGTCTGGAATTCAGAAAGCTGTGGAAGTAAAGTCCACACGGTATCAGCAATATCATTCATTCAAACAGATATCATATCGATATCGGTTTGAAAAATGCAACTGGTATAGATTGTCCATATCGCCGCCCATCACCAATAAGTAGTTTCTAAACGTTGCAGAGGGGTTCAGTCCCAGGGTCCTTAGCTTAGTGATGAGCTTTGAGGGCACTATGGTGTTGAACGCTGAGCTGTAGTCAATGAACAGAATTCTCACGTAGGTGTTCCTTTTGTCCAAGCAATGAAAGCAATGTCCTCAGGCCATGTTTCTGGTATTACTGGTATTATTAGGTTGGTGGATGGTGATTGATTGAATTAATGCGCCAATTTGACAGATGCACACTTTCAGAAAGCATTTAATAGGCACAGACAGATTTGTAAACATCCTTCTACCCCTCCTCTCTTCTTCCCCTCCTCTTTTCTCCTCCTCCTCCAACCTGAAGAGTAGAAAGACCTGGATATAACAGATACCTTTCAGTTCAACCGCTCTCATTCCTCACCATTGTCTGGCCAACTGTCATGTTTCACTCTCCAGACCACACCTCTCCCCCATCAGTGGAAGGGCTGGACCTGTTGAGTCCCTACCTGTTCACACACAGGGGGTACAACTTTACCGTGGGGGAGACCGACCCCCAGTACATCGACTCCCTCCAGAGCTTTGAGATTCAAGAAACGGACATTTTCCTCGTCTCCTACCCCAAATCAGGTGAGTTTGTGTTTGTGTGTGTGTGTGTGTGTGTGTGTGGTAAAAATGATAAGAAAAACAATAGAGAGATTCACCAGCCTAAGCTTTTGCCACACATTTTTAGGTACGGACCGGTTACATGTACAGTAATAAATTAAACACCTCCCAAATGAAAATGTCATCTGTTACGGAGATTTATATCTTGTAAAATGACAGGGGGAACTTGTTCATTTGAATTCCATGTATGTTTTATTACTTAAATGTGGAACAAAATTGCATCATTCAAGTCACAAGTGTGTTCCAAAGTTGATGGGTTTATTGATACTCACGCCGCGCTTTGGAAGTCACCCTATGAGTTTTCTCTCAGCATGTGACATTGTTGGTAAGGACATAGTTGGTAAGAGCAAGGGGTTGGTTTGAGATTCACCGATCGCCTAGTGAAAGTCCTCACACCCTTTTCAGAGTTGTCACATTTTGCTCAATTATATTCAAATATAACAACGGATTAACTGGGATTTCCTCCCACTGATCTACTCAACCTTCTCCACACTTTCTAAGTAAAATAAACAATTACAGAATTTTACAAAAATGAGATGGTGGTTATTGTTTTTAATGTTGTTTTACCCTGACTGCACCAATAATGTCCCATTTGGGACAATAAAGATGTGTGTACAATAAACATAACTTTATTTTCCATGAAAGGGCTGCAGCTTCCACGTCAATTATCACATAATACTATATAAACCCCTCAATATAAGACGTAGTGCAATAACTTTCCTCTGTGTGTGTGTGTGTGTGTGTGTGTGTGTGTGTGTGTGTGTGTGTGTGTGTGTGTGTGTGTGTGTGCACGTGTGTGTAGGTACGATATGGACCCAGCAGATCCTGGTCCAGGTGGTGGAGGCGGCCTACCCTGAGAGTAGACCAGAGCTCCACCAACCTGGAGAAGATGCCCTGGCTAGAGTACCCAGACACCCGCCCCGAGCGCCCGCGCCCCGCACCTAGACTTTTCATCTCCCACCTGCCTCCAAACCTCCTGCCCGCCAGCCTGAACACCAAGAGACCCAAGGTACAACCACCAAGCCCAGACATAGAATTACCAGAAAACGGGTAAAGCCCGCCCACTAAAGGGGGGTTGGGATAAAGGAAAAAAGATGACTTCCCAATGTATCTGTGACAAATTACAATAAAGTCATCTTCTTCTTCTCCTCCCCTTCCTCTTCTTCCTCTGTGGTGTTCAGATTGTGTACGTGATGAGAAACCCGAAGGACAATATGGTGTCTTACTACCACTTCTGTTACGTGTGGAGCAAGCTGGAGACACCCAGCAGCTTCCAGGATTTCTTTGACCAGTACCTGACAGGGAAAAGTAAGTTATTGTGACATATTTTCCTTATATGTCATTACGACAGCGTTTTAATTATATTGTTAGCTTCTTATTAACAAACAGTAATTACCCTTCGCCTCCCTACTTGAGATATTATAATGTAACAGTGACATGTTTGAACAAACAGAAACGTTCTAAACTCCTCCTTGTCTCTCTCAGTAACTTCCCACACACAGTCCCTTGTTCGTCCTCCACTGACACGAAGACTTACAGTTATTATACATGTCATCAATATGGTCTTATATAGTGACAGGAATAAGTCGATTTCAAACTGGCACCCAACAGTCCCCTCTTGTTTGAACCGTGACTCCATACTGTTCAACATTACATAAACTGTGAAATTGCTTAGAAATAAAACAGAAAATAGAACATGGTTAGTATAAAAAGAAAACATGATTCATATTTTCACACTTGATTAATATTGTACACCTCAGGCTTAAGGCCCTCTTATCATCGTTATAACCACACCAATCACCCTCGTAATTTCCCCCCATCTTTCATTGTTCCTCCTATATACTACCGATAATTACATTTCAGTTGGAGATGTTCACTTTCTCTTCCTCTTTCGGGTTCCTAAGAGAGTGATAGTAGAAAAGAAAACTAGGAAAGAGAGAGAACACAAGATATTGAAATGATTATTAAATAGTTACACTCGAAGTTTAACAACATGACGATTCCCACTCTCCCTTATCCTGACTTTCCGCTGGGATCCACAACAAATGAAGGCTTATATACCTCCTCCTGCGTGTATCCAGCCTTCCCCCCTCAGGCTGCATGTTTACTGGTGTTCCCACTCCATGTCATCCGCAGTTCTCAATGGATTCTTAGAAATTATTCATTCGTTTTAGAAACTATATGCAGGATGAGTGCTCTCCTCACAGTTGAGGGGCAGCGCTCTGTCTCTCCTTACAGCATTTCCGAGTCATAATTAGAACTATTTATAAATTATCCAACACAAATTTAGAATGACAGTCCCTAGTGCTTCACTTAGTCTTAGTCTATCACTCGAATTTAAGACCATCATCTTAGCACAAACCGACAATTGCAGAATCTAAATTTACAGAAAGGGATAAATATATACAGTATGTACTACTAATGTTAACATAAAGTATTTTAATCTTATATTTCTAGCATTAACTTTTGTCAGTACAGCCCCCGTTTGTCCCTGTTTTACACTTTCATGAGTGGGATGTTAATGCCAGATCGGTATCTCAATGCAATACATTTCCCAGTATGCAGACCCCCACAATTAACCTGATACCCCAAATAAACTATTTTGGGCAACTTTTTGCCGACGTTTACAGACACTGGCCATATTCAACATGTGTTGAGCGTTTGTAAATGCATCAGTTATTCTGCGCTCTGACACACTCAGACGAGAAATCTACTCCGCTCTGAAATCGGAGTAGATAGCCAGAGCGAATTTATGAACGCACCCGAATACGCACGGTGGCGTTCTTCTTGCCACTGAGTCTAAATATTTACGCCAGTACATGACTGGACTGTCTTTTCCTCCATGATTCTGCGTAACTTTACTTGCCGAAGGAGGGTAAAACGGGGTAGTTCGAGTTTACCCTCCACTACCGTGCTACAGTGCCCATCCTATTAATGCACAAACATTTAACAGGGTAATTCTACCCCAATGCAGGTGCTTAACACAATGTGCTACAAATTCTCCTTCATACTCTTAACTCCACTTTATTCTCTCGTGAGACCCCTCCACCTACCTTTCGTCAATAAAGCTATTTCAGAATAAGACAGAATAAAGTTTCTCATCAAAGCGGTTATTTTTTTGCGTGCGAGGAGTCCTGCCAATTTTAACCTCTTACTTTTTAGAATCCATTCCCCTGGCATTTCACATAGATTATCCAAACCCAAAATCGGTTCTATCCCAGCTACCATAAAGAATGAGCCCGGTATGATTACTGGCTGGACCTATTGTCAATGGCATGGGTTTTAGTTGCATAACTTTTGATTCTGTCCTTGTTACTCAACACTGAACTTAATGCACTTTTTTTTTGTCTTACGTTTTGTCAATTTGAGCAACAGCACAGAGGCCAAATACCCCTATGCTTTACCCCAACTCCGGTCGCGTTCAGGAGTGCTTGCTGTTGCCCACTAGTCAGTGAAGAAAACATCTGCACAGTAGCACTTACTGTACCCCGGAATGAGTCGTCTCAGAGGGCTCGGGTACCGTCTGTATGCACTGTAATTGAGAATGGAGGTTGCGCGCTTCCCCGCCAGTCCGTTTTTGAATGATGCCAGGTAGGCTACTTCGGTTTCATAGCAGCGCTGTGCTTATTTAATATGAGAAGCTGAGAAATAAATACAAGAACACTTATTTCACTCCAAGCATCAACCACTGTTTGAGGACCATGCTCTCGCTGCCATACAGGTGATGTTCCGCCCAAACTCTGTATGCAACGGGCTCTTCAACCCTGTTCCTGCAGCTACCCAGTGCTTCATTTGGGAAACCAAGTGAAATCTGTTCAGGAACATCGATATAAACATGTTTTCGCAGTGAAACATATTTCACTAAACAGTTGACAACCCCTCTGAGCGCTCCAGAATGTAATAAAGCAGAGAGAGGAGGAAATGGAAACGCATGTGGTGAGATATAATGTATAGCTAAATCGCCTAGGACAATACATTCTCTCCCAGACTTGTGGATAGACATTTTGGAGTGGAGCATAAAGTTAAACATACAAACCAGTACGTATAATAATACAACACACACTCAAAGGCGGTTACTCAAATTTGTTTGATTTTGGATTACAGGCAATTGTGTACCAGACATCATAAATCAAGAGCCCAGGGTTGAACCCTTCCGCCCCCCTTCACAGAGGTTTCTTCACACTTCATCTGTTGACTTACCTTGAGACATATTCCTCACTCCTCCCTAGTTCCATAGGCGCCTGCCTATTCAGAGACTTTCCCTTCCCCTCCCTTCTTTATCTATTATATAATAACAATGCCATGTTTAAACAGATTGAACTAACAATGCCATGGTTAAACAGAGACAAACTCCTCCTTGTCTCTCTCAGTAACTTTCCATGCACAGTTCCTTGTTCACGCTCCACTGACACCCTAAACACATACAGTTATCATACATGTAGCGTAATCAATATGTTCTTATATAGTGACAGGAATAAGTCGATTTCAAATTGGAACCCAACAAAACATGTCACATAGCAGTACCTGACAGGGAAAAGTAAGGTGGAAACGGGTTGCAGGACTGTGTGCTGTCAAGTGCACAGTGTAACATCGGCTGCTCCTTTCTCTGTACACTTTTGTAACTTTTACATCGTTGATATGTGCATAAACAAGAATATGCTTTGTACGCATGATCTCTTTTTGTATATGTTTTTTGGGGGGGATAAAAGTCAGCCACTGTTAAAGATGTTTTAAGTCCTGTCCAATAGCGTGTGTGTCTGTGTGTTGTTGACAGTGGTGGGAGGATCGTGGTTTGATCACATCCGTGAGTGGTACACCAAGAGAGAGCAGTATGACATTCTCTTTGTCAAGTACGAGGACATGATCGAGGTACAGTAAAAGGGTTTTTCTGCATCTCAAATGGAATCCAGGGCCCCCTTGTCAACAGTAGTGCATTAAGTAGGGAATAGGGGGCTATTTGGGAAGCAGACTCAAGCAGTCTGTCTGCTTCCTTGTCGGTCTGTTTCTCTCTCTCTCTGAGAAACACTTTTATGCTGTATGACAGACAGGGCAACTACCTAATGTCTGCCCCTCTCTCTCTCTCTTCACCCCTCCCTCTCCCTCTCTCTCTCTCTCCCGCCCCTCTCTCTCTCTCTCTCTCTCTCTCTCCCTCCCCTCTCTCTCTCTCTCCCTCCCCTCTCTCTCAGGACCTGAGGTCAGTGGTGGTGGATATCTGTGATTTCCTTGGGAAGGACCTGACCCCCTCAGCCATTGACCACATTGTTGAGAAGGCCAGGTTGGAACCTGTTGTTTATGTGCTCTATCCTGTCTTTTTGACTGTATATTGCGTATGCTGCAAAATGAACAGCCTCAATGAGGACTAATCTAATATGATCTGTCTGATTATTCAGGATTGATTGATTGATTGATTGATTGACAGGTTCAAGAACATGAAAAAGGATCCAAAAGCCAACTATGAATTTCTGCCCAAAGACGTGCTCGTTCTAGAGAAAGGACACTTCCTACGGAAAGGTACACACACACGCACGCACACACACATGAGCAAACATACATACGCACACACACATGAATAAACACACATATGCACACATACATACACACACACAAATAGTTACAGTAGGAGTGCTGATAAAGGATCAGTTTTCCCTTTTAGATCATAATTGATAAGACGATATGGACAGGTGGGCCCTGATCCTAGATCAGCACTCCTACTGTGAGAGGCTTTATAAATACGGACCCTGATACTAGATCAGCACTTCTACTGTGAGAGGCTTTATAATTACGGGCCCTGATCCTAGATCAGCACTCATTTTGTGAGAGGATTTATAAATATGGGGCCTGATCCTCGATCAGCACTTGTTTTGTATTGATTTGGCTCATCTGAATATATGTGTGTGTGTGTGTGTGTGTGTGTGTGCGCGATGTGCATCTGCGTGTGCATGTGCGTCCGTCTGTATGTCCACGTGTGTGTGCGTGTGCGTGCGTGTGCGTGCGTGTGTGTGTGTGTGCGCACGTGCGTGTGTGTGTGCTTGCGTGCGTGTGTGTGCGTGTGTTCTGCACAGGTACCATAGGCGACTGGAAGAACTCGTTGACGGTGGCCCAGAGTGAACACTTTGACCAGGTGTTTGATGAGAAGATGAAGGACCTGCCTCTAAGGTTCACCTGGGACATCAACCAACATCACAGAGCCACCCAAAAACCATCGGTCCCAGAGGTCACCTGTCACTATAGATCTGAATAGAACATGCATGGGTTCCAAATGGCACCCTATTTCCATATACAGTATAATACACTACTTTTAATCAGAGCCATATGGGCCCTGGTCAAAAGAAGTGCACTATATAGGGAATGGGGTGCCATTTGGAAAACAGGCCATTTGTCACTATAGAATTTAATAAAAAATGTGTCACTGTGGAATCTAGTACAAGACTTGTCACTATAGATTTATATAAAACATTTGTCACTATAGAATCTAATAGAACATGTGTCACTATACAATTATATAGAACTTTAATTGAATAATGTCATAATTGAATCGAGTTGAATAGAACTGTACAATTGAATAGAACTGCATAATTGAATAGAACTTAATTGAATATAACTGTATAATTTAATAAAGTTTAATAGAACTGTATAATTGAATCGAGTTGAATAGAACTGTACAATTGAATAAAGTTTAATAGAACTGTATAATTGAATAGTTTAATAGAACTGTATAATTGAATACAGTTTAATAGACCTCTATAATTGAATACAGTTTAATAGACCTCTATAATTGAATACAGTTTAATAGACCTCTATAATTGAATAAAGTTTAATAGAACTCTATAATTGAATAAAGTTTAATAGAACTATATAATTAAATACAGTTTAATAGAACTAAATAAAGTTTAATAGAACTCTATCATTAAATAAAGTTTAATAGAACTCTATAATGGAATACAGTTTAATAGAACTCTAATTGAATAAAACTGTATAATTGAACAGAACTTCATAATTGAATAGTGTTGAATAGAGCTGTATAATGGAATAGAACTGTATAATTGAATAGAACCTCATAATTGAATATAATTTAATAGAACTGTATAATTGAATAGATCTGTATAATTGAATAGAACCTTATAATTGAATAGAACTGTTAAATTGAAAGAACAGTATAATTTAATAGAGTTGAATAAAACTGCAGAATTTAATAGAACTGAAGAATGTAATAGAGTTGAATAGAATTGTTGAATTTAATAGAACAGTAGAATTGAATAGTGTGGAATAGAACTATAGAATTGAATAGAACTGTAGTGTCACGTTCGTCGTAGAAAGGAGACCAAGGCGCAAGCGTGGGTATCATTCTACATCTTTTATTTTACTGTGAAACTTTGCAAGACAAACAAAAAAACAAACCGTGACGACAGAGGTGCAACTACTTAAATATGATCCCCAAGTAGAGACAACGATGACCAGCTGCCTCTAATTGGGAATCATACCAAAACCCCAACATAGAAAAAATAAACTAGAACCAAACAACATAGAACTAAATAAACTGGATAAACCCCCCCAATCATGCCCTGACCTACTCTACCATAGAAAATAAGAGCTCTTCTATGGTCAGGACGTGATATGTAGAGCTGAATACAACAGTATTATTTAATATAGTTCAAAAGAAGTGTAGAATTGAATAAAACTCGAATAGTAAAGTAAACTTCAATAGAGTTGAATAGAACTGTTTAATTGAATAGAGTTGAATATAACTGTACAATTGAATATAATTGTATAATTGAATATAACTCTATAATTGAATACTTTGAGTCAATATTCACATAATAATAAGGAATTCCAACAAATTGGGGTAAACAAAGATTCTTTCTCGTTGACCCCCAGTGTAAAAGAATCAACTTTGTGGTTGATTTTTTGTTATATAGAAATAACAAAAATGATGAAAAGCTGCTGTGTTGTTCAAAGTACAAAAATCTTAAGGAAATGGAGTCTGCGAGAAGAGCCCTGTGTCTTCAGGCTATTCGGAGTGGAAGAGTGGGAAATAGTGGGGACCCAGTGTCTAAGAAGCCTACACGTAGCTATGTGTGTGTGGAAAACATTTCACCACAGGTAAGACATTTCATTTGTTTAGTATAGTCTGTTTAGTAACTTCACTCACTACTTTCACATGTAGAGTCTGTTTGTTCGTGTTGCTGGTCTTGGCTAGCTTAAAGGTCATGAACAGTCAAAATCATGTTTTTCATGAAATTGGATGATATTTGAAGGAAACCAGATCAAAGCATGATGACCAAAGTACGAAAAATGACTGTTGCTTTTATGTACATTCATCAATCTGGATAATAAAGTTACTGGTCCCCTCCTATGTCAATTACTTGGATTCATAATCAAGGGAACAAGGTGATATCACCTTAACTCTTATTTTAATACACCAATGGTAAAATTATTTTCTCTTACCTATTTTTAATAAGTACCGACTTGTAACCAATATCGGAGAAGGCGTTTTTGCAGAGGGGCATGGTTTATATAGCTCTACATGTGTCAAAATGTGACTGTAGGGCAGGGGTTGGAACCAAAATGATTTTCCCATCTATCTTCTGAATCAAGCTTGTAACATCAGTACAGTAGCCTATGCTTTGGAGGAGGGAGGGGCAGGTATCCTAAACACGCACAGATAAAGATTTTCAGACACTGAAATATGTATCTGAGTGACAAAGTGAGGGCTTTGCATAGGCGCTTTGTTGCGATTTGTTGTAGGACAACTTTAAATAACCTTTTAAACAGTATGGATCACTTTCGTTCCAGGTTACGTTTCTGTTCCTTGAAAACTTTTTTATTTTCTGTTTTTTTGGTTCTGTTCCTTGAACCGGTTCCAACCCCTGCTGTAGGATGTCAGCAAATAAAATGTAAAGTTTACGCTATTCATCTATGGCAAAGACACATACACTGAGTGTACAAAACATTTTTTGCCCTCAGATGAGCCTCACTTCATCAGGGCATGGACTCTACAAGGTGTCGAAAGCGTTCCACAGAGATCCTGGCTCATGTTGACTCCAATGCTTTCCACAGTTGTGTCAAGTTGGCTGGATGTCCTTTGGGTGGTAGACCATTCCTGATACACACGGAAACTGTTGAGCATTAAAAACCCAGCAGCATTGCAGTTCTTGACACTCAAACCGGTGCTAAAGTTATTTGCTGTGGCCCCTAAGATCCTCACAAATTTTACAGATGCACAATTGAGAGCATCCTGTCGGGATGTATCACTTCCTGGTACGGTATGGAATCACTGGTCACTTTAATAATGGAACACCAGTCACTTTAATAATGTTTACATACTGCTTGACTAATTTCATATGTAAACTCAGCACTCTCACTCTGACCTCTCACTGTCAACTGCGTTTATTTTCATCAAACTTAACATGTGTAAATATTTGTATGAACATAACAAGATTCAACAACTGAGATATAAACTGAACAAGTTCCACAGACATGTGACTAACATAAATTGAATAATGTGTACTTAAACAAAGAGGGGGTCAAAATCAAAAGTAACAGTCAGTATCTGGTGCAGCATGCCACCAGATGCATTAAGTACTGCAGACATTTCTGGGGGGAATGGCCCTAGCCCTCATCCTCCGATCCAACAGGTTCCAGACGTGCTCAATGGGATTGAGATCCGGGCTCTTTGCTGGCCATGGCAGAACACTGACATACCTGTCTTGCAGGAAATCACGCACAGAACGAGCAGTATGGCTGGTGGCATTGTCATGCTGGAGGGTCATGTCAGGATGAGCCTGCAGGAAGGGTACCACATGAGGGAGGAGGATGTCTTCCCTGTAACGCACAGCGTAGAGATTGCCTGCACTGACAACAAGCTCAGTCCGATGATGCTGTGACACATCGCTTCAGACCATGACGGACCCTCCACCTCCAAATCGATCTCGCTCCAGAGTACAGGTCTCGGTGTAACGCTCATTCCTTCGACGATAAAAGCGAATCCGACCATCACCCCTGGTGAGACAAAACCGCGACTCGTCAGTGAAGAGCACTTTTTGCCAGTCCTGTCTAGTCCAGCAACGGTGGGTTGTTCCCAAAGGCGACGTTGTTGCCGGTGATGTCTGGTGAGGACCTGCCTTACAACAGGCCTACAAGCCCTCAGTCCAGCCTCTCTCAGCCTTTAGCGGACAGTCTGAGCCCTGATGGAGGGATTGTGAGTTTCTGGTGTAACTCGGGCAGTTGTTGTTGCCATCCTGTACCTGTCCCGCAGGTGTGATGTTCAGATGTACCAATCCTGTGCAGGTGTTGTTACATGTTGTCTGCCACTGCGAGGACGATCAGCTGTCCGTCCTGTCTCCCTGTAGCGCTGTCTTAGGCGTCTCACAGTACGGACATTGCAATTTATTGCCCTGGCCACATCTGCAGTCCTCATGCCTCCTTGCAGCATGCCTAAGGCACATTCACGCAGATGAGCAGGGACCCTGGGCATTTTTCTTTTGGTGTTTTTTCAGAGTCAGTACAAAGGCCTCTTTAGTGTCCTAAGTTTTCATAACTGTGACCTCAATTGCCTACTGTCTGTAAGCTGTTTGTGTCTTAACGACCATTCCACAGGTGCATGTTCATTAATTGTTTATGGTTCATTGAACAAGCATGGGAAACAGTGTTTAAACCATTTACAATGAAGATTTGTGAAGTTATTTGTTTTTTTACGAATTATCTTTGAAAGACTGGGTCCTGAAAAAGGGACGTTTCTTGTTTTGCTGAGTTTATATGTGACTGACCAGCTCAAATCGGTCTCATGTAGCAAAATTTGAAATCGTTTTTTTTTTATTTTTACATTGGATAAAAGTAGAGACTCAGAGCTACAACATGGTATATCATACACTGCATTTTTGAGGAACAATGTGAAAGTAATTCTACTTTGAACATTGATAAACTTGTAAACCCACTTTTGAGAAAAGGGCCTTTGAAAGTTTTGGTACGTGCTGGAGAGCTCTCCTTTGTCTACATCAATTCAGCATTGTTCACACCCTCTTAAGCCAGCCACATCCATCTTTTCATATGTGAGGTCAGGTGCTAAACAGTGAGTAGTGTAGTAAAGATCAATACTAAAAGTGGTAGTAGCCTACAATAAGGAACAATTCTAGGTCAACAAAGTGTCCAGATAAAAATATGTTATAAATAGATGACACTTACCCCAGACACACTTGTCCAAATTGATGGGTCATGTGAAAGAAATGCTATAACCCCCAGCCACATCCAGTGGTGGAAGAAGTACTAAATTGTCATACTTGAGTAAAAGTATAAATCATTTCAAATTCCTTATTTTTTTTAACGAATAGCCAGGGCCACACTCCAGCACTCAGACATAATTTACAAATGAAGCATTTGTGTTTTGTGAGTCTGCCAGATCAGAGGTAGTAGGGATGACCAGGGATGTTCTCTTGATAAGTGTGTGAATTGGACAATTTTCCTATCAAAATGTAACGAGTACTTTTGGGTGTCAAGGAAAATATATTGAGTAAAAAGTACATTATTTTTACGAATGTAGTGATGTAAAAGTTGCCAAAAATATAAATAGTAAAGTAATGTACAGATACCACAAAAAACTACTTAAAACCTCTCTGGGATCGTTCGGGACGTGAGCGTCCCACCTCGCCAACAGCCAGTGAAATTGCAGGGCGCCAAATTCAAACAACAGAAATCTCATAATTAAAATTCCTCAAACATACAAGTATTATACACCATTTTAAAGATAAACTTCTTGTTAATCCAGCCACAGTGTCCGATTTCAAAAAGGCTTTACGGCGAAAGCACACCATGCGATTATGTTAGGTCAGCGCCTAGCCACAGAAAACCATACAGCCATTTTCCAACCAAGGAGAGGTGTCACAAAAGTCAGAAATAGCGTTAAAATTAATCACTTACCTTTGATGATCTTCATCTGATGGCAGTCCCAGGTCTCCATGTTAGACAATAAATGTTTGTTTTGTTCGATAAAGTTAATCTTTATGTCCAAATACCTCCTTTTTGTTCGCGCGTTTATTCCAGTAATCCAAATGCACAAAGTCAAAAAAGTTCCATTAAAGTTAGTAGAAACATGTCAAACGATGTACATAATCAATCTTTAGGATGTTTTTATCATAAATCTTTAATAATATTCCAACCGGACAATTCCGTTGTCATTAGAAAGGAAAGAGAATGAGCGTCGCGCTCACGGCCACGTGCGAGACTAAACTAATGTCTTTCAGCTTGACCACTTGTTGAAACAGCTCTTATTTGATCCCCTTTCACAATACAAGCCTGAAACAACTTCTATAGACTGTTGACATCTACTGGAAGCCTTAGGAAGTGCAATCTGACCCCACAGACACAGGATATTGGATAGGCAATCACTTATTTAAAAAACTACAACTTCCGTCCCTCTCTTCGCCCCTATCCTAGTGAAGTTAAGTAGTAATTTCAAGTATTTTTACTTAAGTACTTTACACCATTGGCCAAATGCCTTCACACCAGTACATTAGCATACTTTATACACTGTTGCACACACTTATCACATATATACCACACATAAGTTAAGGCCATGCAACCTGAGTTGAAACCTGAGTGAGGTGCACATGTACAGTACATAAACAGATGCATGCGCCATATATTTAAGTGGTGAACACTTGATACGGTCACATGGTATTGTTGCGGTAGGTCATAAATCATGTTATGACCGCACATAAATATTTCTTTTACATATCAATATTTTGCTAAGTCTTGCTAAGTGGATGGTCTCTACAGAAGGTGTAAACGGTACAGCCAAAAGGTTACTTGCATAGTAGCAATATAAGAAATAGATAGTGTCAATATAAAAAAAAATATACAGTATGTACAAGAACAATATCAATAACGATATCAGTGATAGACGAGGTAGTTACATACATTCAATCAGGGGTAAAATGGCTGAGCAGCAGGATAAAAAAAAAAATGTAGCAGCAACGCATGTGTTAGAAGAGAGTCATGTGAATAGAGGCACTGCAGATAGTGCTGATGACTGGTCCAGCCAAACCACGCATGAACAAGGGAATCTATATTCGAAGAGCCTGTGTCTGTCCTGCCCTTGACTTTAGTGTAGGGAATGTGATGTCCATAGCTTCTTCGTTGCAAAACTCCCTGATCTAGTAAAAAAGATAGTTTACCTAGCTGTGTCCAGTCCAGGTTACAGGCAGACCATCTATGAGAGGAAGGATGTCAGCGTTGCGCAGCAGCTGAAAGTGGTCCCAACAGTCCGAACG
The DNA here is from genome assembly GCF_965601325.2 of Salmo salar. Classification (NCBI taxonomy): domain Eukaryota; kingdom Metazoa; phylum Chordata; class Actinopteri; order Salmoniformes; family Salmonidae; genus Salmo; species Salmo salar. The sequence continues at coordinate 69,507,953 of NC_138292.1, forward strand.
CTCCTTGGCGACAACACCAGGCTCTAGAGCATCGAGCTGTAAAACAGGGAATAACTACAAAAAATCTAAAGACATTACAACCATGAAGAAAACATCAATTCACCTCGAAAGTTTAAATAAGAATAACCTCATACAATGAACATGATTGTTTACCTGAAGTGCTGCGACTGCTTGATCTGTGGCAGCGGCCTGAAGTAGGGAGTCAGGTGTTGTTGCCAGCCATAGCTTTCCAACAGCTTTCCAACCAGTTGTGGGATGTTGACCCCTGTCACAGTGCTGTCCTTCACAACACCATCAATCTCAGACAAAGTGTTCACTCTGGTCTTTCTGAAGCGCTGCTTGATGAGGCCGAAGCACCAGTCAGGGGCAATCTTGGTGTGGCCTGTGATCAGGAATTAAAGGTCCAGATTGTGGTGGAGCTTGTGCATGGTCCACCAGTCACAACACCAGAGCACAAACTTGTTCTTGTTTTGGCCACTGCAGTTATCACAATTCAGGTCCACACGCGTTTTCCCAACTCTGTAATTGGTGAAGAAATGGTGCATGTAGTTGATGCCTGTGCTGCTGCCTTTGCTTGATTGGGCTAGCTCTCTTTTTGGTGACTGTATGAGTGGTGGATTAGAGTCAGGCATGTTCTACTGATTGATGCTGAAAGTTGAAGTCGGAAGTTTACATACACTTAGGTTGGAGTCATTAAAACTTGTTTTTCAACCATTCCACAAATTTCTTGTTAACAAACTATAGTTTTGGCAAGTCGGTTAGGACATCTACTTCGTGCATGACACAAGTAATGTTTCCAACAATCGTTTACAGACAGATTATTTCACTTATAATTCACTGTATCACAATTCCAATGGATCGGATGTTTACATACACTAAATTGACTGTGCCTTTAAACAGAAATTCCAGAAAATTATGTCATAGCTTTAGAAGCTTCTGATAGGCTAATTGACATCATTTGAGTCAATTGGAGATGTACCTGTGGATGTATTTCAAGGCCTACCTTCAAACTCAGTGCCTCTTTGCCTGACATCATTGGAAAATCTAAAGAAATTAGCCAAGACCTCAGAAAGAAAATTGTAGACCTCCACAAGTCTAATTTCCAAACGCCTGAAGGTACCACGTTCATCTGTACAAACAGTAGTACGCAAGTATAAACACCATGGGACCACGCAGCTGTCATACCGCTCAGGAAGGAGATGCGTTCTGTCTCCCAGAGATGAATGTACTTTGGTGCGAAAAGTGCAAATCAATCCCAGAACAACAGCAAAGGACCTTGTGAAGATGCTGGAGGAAACAGGTACAACAGTATCTATATCCACAGTAAAACAAGTCCTATATCGACATAACCTGAAAGGACGCTCAGCAAGGAAGAAGCCACTGCTCAAAAACCGCCATAAAAAAAAGCCAGACTACGGTTTGCAACTTGCACATGGGGACAAATATTGTACTTTTTGGAGGAATGTCCTCTGGTCTGATGAAACAAAAATAGAACTGTTTGGCCATAATGGCCATTGTTATGTTTGGAGGAAAAAGGGGAGGCTTGCAAGCCGAAGAACACCATCCCAACCGTGAAGCACGGGGGTGGCAGCATCATGTTGTGGGGGTGCTTTGCTGCAGGAGGGACTGGTACACTTCTCAAAATAGATGACATCATGAGGGAGAAAATTGATGTGGATATATTGAAGCAACATCTCAAGACATCAGTCAGGAAGTTAAAGCTTGGTCGCAAATGGGTCTTCCAAATGGACAATGACCCCAAGCATACTTCCAAAGTTGTGTCAAAATGGCTTAAGGACAACAAAGTCATGGTATGGAGTGGTCATCACAAAGCCCTGACCTCAATCCAATAGAACATTTGTGGGCAGAACTGAAAAAGCGTGTCCGAGCAAGGAGGCTTACAAACCTGACTCAGTTACACCAGCTCTGTCAGGAGGAATGGGCCAAAATTCACCCAGTTTATTGTGGGAAGCTTGTGGAAGGCTACCTGAAATGTTTGACCCAGGTTAAACAATTTTAAAGGCAATGCTACCAAATACTTATTAAGTGTATGTAAACTTCTGACCCACTGGGAATGTGATGAAAGAAATAACAGCTGAAATAAATCATTCTCTCTACTATTATTCTGACATTTCACATTCTTAAAATCAAGTGGTGATCCTAACTGACCTAAGACAGGGAATTTTTGCTAGGATTAAATGTCAGGAATTGTGAAAACTGAGCTTAAATGTACTTGGCGAAGGTGTATGAAAACTTCTAACTTCAACTGTCATATCTGAATCTGTAGCTAGATTCTTACCTGTATACATGGATGAAAGCTTCACGGCAGACTGCAACCCTTTTATCAGACATCCTGTGTTGTTTCGGTTTAGTTTGCACAACTTGTTTGGCCAGTTGTGTTCCACTGATTTCAAAACATGTTCTTTTCAGAGTGAGAGAGAGTCAGCATTGCATGGCATGATCATCATCCAGAAAGTAATCCATTACAACTTTTTCCCACTGACCTTTGTGGATAGCGCCTGATAAATTCAGGGCATCGATGTTATTGAGAGCAGTAGCAACATATTTTCAGTTGTCCATTGCTAACGTTATATCTTTCTAAAAAACTGTAGTAGAAAGGATTATCTACGCAATACGAGCAGCTCATTTTATAGACACAAGATGCAACACCGCAGACCAATCCAAACTCATCTCTTGGCATGTCCAGCCCATTCATTATCTCAAGCCAATCATGGCTAGCGGGAAGGTTGCTGCCTTTCTCTGTGGCTAAACCAACTCAGCTCGTAATTTAACAATTTTATTCGTATTTACAGATGATATGCAAGTTTGATATTAAGGCACATGAAAGTTCGAGAAGGCATTACTGGCAAAAAAAACACATTTTGATTTAAAAAAAATAAATGTACGTTCAAAAGGCTCTCCTGTGAAGTCATGACTTGCGACATACGGCTAGTTTCCTGGATCGAGTCACATATACCGTACTCTATTCTACTGTATTTTAGTCAATGCCACTCCGACATTGCTCATTCTAATATTTACATATTTCTTAATTCCATTATTTTACTTTGAAATTTGTGTGTATTGTTGTGAATTGTTAGATATTACTGCACTGTTGGAGCTAGGAACACAAGCATTTCGCTACATCCACAAAATCTCCTAAATATGTATACTACCTATCAGGTATGAAGGTTTTACTGCAACACTGATCACTGCATCCAAGTTGCTTTACATGGATGTTTCAAAGAGATGTCAGTCAAGGCATTTGAATGAAAATTGCGTTTGAAAAAGGTGAAGTTTTTGCTGTGAGCCAATGGGATGACCAAGGGATGTTTTCCGCCAAGGTGGGCGGGGTCGTAACGTTCTATTCAATACTGACTGAGTCTATAGAGTTAAATAGAACTGTAGAATTGAAAAGAACTGCAGAATTGAATAGCACTGTAGAATTGAATAGAACTGTAGAATTGAATAGCACTGTAGAATTGAATAGAGTTGAATAGAACAAACGATCACATGTACAGTATCCTATAGTTTAATTTAATAAATCTAAACAATAGTTATGAATGTCACTGTCTAGGTACGGAGATGAATACAGCTAGCCTACATGACAATTAACAATAGTTGTGAATGGCAATATCTAGGTACAGAGATAAAAGTGTACTGTAGCAATCCTTTGTAGATAAATAGAAATGATTGAGCAAGGCAAACAGCAAGCACACACCATAAACTGAAATTAGTGGCTAAACTGATGCTCTGTCTGTCTTTTTTTAGAATGATAGGCACCGATATGGACAATCTAAATTGATATCAGTGGCATTTGTTCGATACGATATCGATATATACATCGGTTTATACAAAACATTGCAACTGTGTGAAGGTTCACCTTTCTATTCACTTCCATGGCTCCCTGGAGGCAAGATAACTGCTTGCTGATTGCCTGTTGGGCCAAATATATATGTTCTGGGGGCCTAACCTCTGAGCCATTGTATTAGTATAAAATAATATAATTTTCAAATGTTTTTGCAATTCAAATATATCTGGGTATTTGTATTACTATGTATTTTTTGATCATCTTTATCAAGGGTGGCAATAATAGTGGAGGTTGTATTAAATGTTAGTATGTAGTGATTAAACAGTGAGGCTATCCTTATCCTTTGTAGCTCAGTTGGTAGAGCATGGTACTTGTAGCACCAGGGTAGCATGGTACTCGTAACACCAGGGTAGTGGGTTTGAGTCCTGGGATGCAGGCATGACTGTCTGCTGAATAGTATATATTGTATTTGTGATTAAAGCAAATATTTCATAATGAACTTGGATTTTGCATAAATTACTTAGATAGTAAAAGATGAAGTCAATGAATGCACAATGAAAGGTTCTGAACATAAGACAGGAAGTATTACAACTGTGAGTTTTGAAAATCTATCACTATTAAACAGCTGACATTTGCACCAAACACTGAGGACAGTGAACCTGCACATTTCAAAGTTGTTTTGGTATTGGTAGCTTTTACAGTTTTGTTGCTACATGTGCCAGCGCAAAGAGAATAATAATATGTCGGATTTCTAAAGTTGTTCTTGCTTTCAGCAAGCACATCTGACTATAACTAATAAATGTTCCATCCTCTTTCTCGACTCTCGAAATGTCATACAACACATGTCAACATGATGGCGCTATAATAAAGGAAATTAGAGGTAAACTTGTTTTACTGTAGCAAACAGTCTTTAGTTGATCAAGTATCTTGAATGATCGCTCTCCGTTTGGGTTACTCAAGAGTCGTGAGAAGAAAGAGTAATGAGAAGAAGCACAGGCATGAAGGAGAAACTTGATTGATTTGTACAAGTTCAGATATCTACCTTTACTGCTTTTCAAGCACATTTGACGTGAAAATCAACGTGTGCCAATGCGCAATCGCTGCGCAAGGTTGACGCCCATTAATGCATCAAACTTGTCCACAAAGAGTTCCATCAAAGATGGCGTCTCAGCGTCGGCAAATGATGCAAAGCGTAAGACAAAAACGATTTCTCCCTTTTGTAGACGTGCTTATTTGATTAAAAAAAACTCCAGTCACATTTTGTTGTTTGAATAAAGTATTCTAACTCTCCAAAGGACAATTGAAACAACTACTCACGGGCCCTGTGCTGGTGTGCCGCAAACAGCAACATCCGCCGCTAGCCTAACGTGGCTAAAAACATTGCTAGCTTAGTCAGCTAGCTAACTAAGTTTGTGTTCTTCACTTGGCAATTTATATGTATTAAGCTAGTTACTATTTAAGGGGCGATTTTCTTAGCCACGGGTCAGTTGAGTTTTATCCAAATAATAGTGGTAGTGAAGAAAGGGATATTTTCTGAACACACTAACTTCGTTTTCTGCTAATATTACACTGTGAGCCTAAGTTCCTATGTGAATATTGTAGTTTCTATGGTCGTCAAAGCCTAAACTGAAGCAGAAGTCTGAGGAGACAATTAAGCAGGACAATTTCAATGGTTGTCAGAAAATTCTGAACACTAAAACCATAGGCTACATAAGTAGGATCGCTATGACTAACACAATAGCTAATGTCATTTTCAATCTCCACCCTGGTAGCATCAGAGCTGGACAGATGACCTGCCCCTGTGTGAGATGTGCGGGGTGGGCACGGCCCCCAACTGTACCTACGGACCCGACGGAAAGGACACCCAGAGCCACCCCAACGAGGACGGACACTTCAGGTTCAGGTAACTAAGTCACCTGAGCCTGATTCACACTTTAAGGCCAGCTGTCCTGGCCTGGTTACATATCCACCATAGCTACGGGAACCATGCTGGAAAGGACCAAATAACAAAAAACATATTCAAGCCAGCATAGTTTGGCTTGGCAGTCTGAAAATGCTACTGGAGCCATGGATATGTCCCTGTATACCAGCATTGCCCAAACAAGGGGTTGTGACTTATTTTGAAAATGTGGTTGTTAGTCACTAGATGCGGTTGTCAGATTACACAAACCCTCAAAGATTTCAAAAAATGAATCCAATTTTAATAAACGCCCATATCTATGGGGTGAAATACCGCAGTGTGCAATCACAGCAGCTGTGACCTTTTGCCACAAGAAAAGGGCAACCAGTGAAGAACAAACACCATTGTAAATACAACCCATATTTTTTTTTTTTTTTTTTTGTAAGTGTAATGTTTAGTGAATTGTGTTTATCTATTTCACTTGCTTTGGCAATATAAGCAGATGTTTCCCATGCCAATAAAGCCCTTTAATTGAATTGTAATAAACAGAATGTTTTTTATTTTCTTCTTACAATTGTGGCTCTATCTTTTGAACGCTTTATGACCCCATTACTGAAAATGAGACTCTCAGAAACACGTGTCTGCTGTTTCCCTCTACAATGCCCACAAGCCTCAGTAGAACAGATTGGACAAGACCACACACTACATCAGACTAGGGGGGGTGGAACTAGGCCCTATCTTTCTACACAGAAGATCAAACAAAATTATTGCCTGATGAGCTTCTGAACTTCCCAATACCTTTCTGATGCATTTCAGTCACCTCAAACTAGGGCCGGGCTTTAGTATCATGGCAAGTAAATAAAACATGAAGCGGATTTAACTTCTTTAGGAAAACAGCCCTTATGTTGGAAACAAACATTATTTTGTCATCCAGAGTCACATGTATTTCTTTTCCAATCTATTGCACACAATATTTTACATACTGAAGGTTTTTAAAGGACCAGAGAGTTAATACTGCTTCTTTTTTTCATTTTTGCCATGGAAACAATATCGCAATACTGGTATCATCCCGGCCCTACTTCAAACCATTCTTCCTTCATATTGATATACCGTCAAAAGTACTGTCAGAGGGATTTGTAATAGACTGTCATAGCCCCAATTAAAAAAGTAAACATTGGCCGTTGTTGATTACATCACTTTACATGGTGGGGTCGTGGGCCAAAAAAGAGAAAGCCCTGCTGTATTACCCACACCCTTATGTAGGTTCCATACTCACACTTTCCAAGGCTGGTGATCTGTGCAGATTACACAGCCAGTAAGAGTTCTAGGAATATTGACCAATCAGACATAAAGAGTTGTCTTCTGTCCAATCAGAGGTGAGGATGGCTGTTTCCTGTACAGGGTTCGATGGGAGCAGTGTCCAGCTTTGTGTCTCAATGGGTGAGTTTGTTGTTGCATGGCCCCACAGGGGCACCTCCCGTGGGTGGAGATTTCTCCTTAGTACCAATGGAATGGTCTAAAATAATCAAACTCTGCCCACAAGGGGGATCCGGGCCATGCAAAACAAACTTTACCAGTGTCTCGCGCAACAGACCAATCAAACATAAGAGTTGTTCTTGTTTTGACCACTCAGACAAAGAGTTGTTTCTTTCTGTCCAATCAGAGGTGAGGAAGGCTGTTTCCTGTATGGAGTGTTTAATGGGTTTGATGGGAGCAGAGTGTCCAGCTTCGTCTCTCAGTGTCTGACAGCAGAACTGCTTCTAGGTCAGCTCAAGTCTACGCACACTGACGCTGATGTCCGCAGAATTCTCTCACAGGTGTGTGTGTGTGTGTGTGTGTGTGTGTGTGTGTGTGTGTGTGTGTGTGTGTGTGTGTGTGTGTGTGTGTGTGTGTGTGTGTGTGTGTGTGTGTGTGTGTGTGTGAGAGAGAGAGAGATCGACCGTTATGTCTTTGAATCAGCGTGTCTGCCTGTCTGTCTGCTGTAGGTAGAACACATTCGCAGAAGCATCATATCATAAGAAATGCTATTTGAATGTTTATACCATTGACCCTTGTTTTATCCTAAGGCCTTCGACGTTGTGGAGAAGAGTTACTTTGAGACAATCGGTGACGCTCTTGCAGAGAAGGCTACTATTATATCCCAACTACCTGAGGTAAGCATGGCACTCTGTCACTCACTCACACACACAGAGCAGACTTGAGACTATTATTATAGCGTGTTAACTTTCCTTCTACTACTTAGATTTCAGAACTTTTTGCACCGTTGATTTCCATGGCAACCACAGTTTTAATTCACATTAGAATGTACTCATTGGGAATCAATATAGTCTCATTAGCCATTTAATCGACCTTAACTAACATTCTTAAATCTCTTAATCTCCTCTCTCCTATTACCATCTTCTTTTTTTTTTGCCCCCCCCCCTCCTCCCTCTCCCTCCCTCCCCCCACCTCTCCCTCCCTCCCCTACATCTCCCTCCCCCCTCCACCAGGGAGTATCGTTCCACCAGCTCTCCCCCCAGAGTCAGAAGCTTTCTGAGAGGCTGAAAGACCTGGAGCAGGAAGTGTCTGGTGGAGCTACCGCTGTTGTGGCTCTGATACACAACAACAAGCTCTACATCGCCAACGTGGGTACGTACTGTTGTTCAACACACACACACACACACACACACACACACACACACACACACACACACACACACACACACACACACACACACACACACACACACACACACACAGGAAGCTCACATACAGGAGCACAGCCTTGCACTAACACGACCACAGCCATGTAAACATACAAACACAGTTACACCTCCTAGGGCTTTTTATGTCCTCACTGACCTTTTACACACACGTTACAATGACATTTACTTCTCTGAATCAAAACACCTGTTAGAAATTATATTCAGAACGTCAACACGCCTTGTTCCAGCCTTTCTGCCCTGTAACTCTTTTCTTCGTCAAAATCTGTGTGTGTGTGTGTGTGTTTGTGTGTCTGTGTGTGACCCCCCCCCCTCGCGAAAACAGAGACAGGAAAAACATTTAAACATATTATTTGAGAAAAATCCAAAAGCCAGACCACTCTGGTAGGAAATTAGAATTCTAGCCGAAAGCCAGAAAGAGATTTCTGAAACGAACACACACATTCCCTAAGGATTTCACCGTGGGTTGATATAACAACCAGACCCATTCTCATAAGCATTTCTCATTAGTCCAATAGGCCTTATACCATCTGTCTGGCTATTCCATCCAGACGTGTGTGTGTGTCAGTCATTGGTTCATAGGAAATAAACTCCACTGGTGATTTAAGTCCTCCATAATTGTAAAGGATCTTTAAAGCTACGATTTGGTCCCAACTATTCCAGACTGGCCATTTGGGGTCCTTTTTTCCCTCCATGGTTAGCCGCCTCTCTGCCCGTCTCAAATTGGGATTTGGGGGCCAAATAAAAGACAAAGAAAGAAGGGGGAGGAATGAAGGAGAAAAGACACTTGGGGTTTTCAAGTGTCGGAATAAGGGCAGAAAATTATTTATTTTATAGGGGGAGAAAAAACGAAAGGTTGTTCATTACGGGAGGGAGTGGTGGATAGGAGGAAAAGGAGACTGTTCAGTCTACCTCACCAGCTATGTACAGGTCAGAGTCAAAGTGGAGAGGTGACCGTGGCAATGAAACGGAACCTTTAAGGGAGAAAAGTGTTTCCAGCTGTGGAGTCGCCTGACTCATTCCATACTGTGTGTGTGTGTGTGTGTGTGTGTGTGTGTGTGTGTGTGTGTGTGTGTGTGTGTGTGTGTGTGTGTGTGTGTGTGTGTGTGTGTGTGTGTGTGTGTGTGTGTGTGTGTGTGTGTGTGTGTGTGTGTGTGTGTGTGTGTGTGTGTGTGTGTGTGTGTGTGTGTGTGTGTATCCTATGGGCTTGTTATGTTTTATTTCTGCTGAGATGTGAAGGAGTGTAGAAGTTGTTGCAATGCCACGGTCAGGAACACAAGACGTAAACAACGTCTCCTCTACAATTATGCTAACCAAGCTAATACCCACCAGCATGGACAGGTTATTTGATTTATTTATGGACAGGTTATTTGATTTATTTATGGACAGGTTATTTGATTTATTTATGGACAGGTTATTTGATTTATTTATGGACATTATATTTGATTTATTTATGGACAGTTTATTTGATTTATTTATGGACATTATATATGATTTATTCATGGACAGGTTATTTGATTTATTTATGGACGGTTTATATGATTTATTTATGGACAGGTTATTTGATTTATTTATGGACAGGTTATTTGATTTATTTATGGACGGTTTATATGATTTATTTATGGACAGTATATTTGATTTATTTATGGACAGGTTATTTGATTTATTTATGGACGGTTTATATGATTTATTTATGGACAGTTTATTTGATTTATTTATGGACAGGTTATTTGATTTATTTATGGACGGTTTATATGATTTATTTATGGACAGTATATTTGATTTATTTATGGACATTATATTTGATTTATTTATGGACATTATATTTGATTTATTTATGGACAGTTTATTTGATTTATTTATGGACATTATATTTGATTTATTTATGGACATTATATTTGATTTATTTATGGACATTATATTTGATTTATTTATGGACAGTTTATTTGATTTATTTATGGACAGGTTATTTGATTTATTTATGGACAGTATATTTGATTTATTTATGGACAGTTTATTTGATTTATTAATGGACATTATATTTGATTTATTTATGGACAGTTTATTTGATTTATTTATGGACATTATATTTGATTTATTTATGGACAGTATATTTGATTCTAATCAACTGGTCTTAAAACCAGAAAGACCAATTAATAGACAATTACAACCATTTAATTTGTTAATTATTATTACATTTTTTCAATGGCATTTAGCAGATACTCTTATCCAGAACGACTTACAGGAGCAATTAGGGTTAAGTTCCTTGCTAAGGGCACACCGGCAGATTTTTCACCTAGTCGGCTCATGGATTCAAACCAGCAACCTTTCGGTTACTGATTTATGTGAGAGAGAGAGATTATTTTCGTTTTTGTACTTTAACTATTTGCTCATCATTACAACTTTGGAACTTTTGTGTGAGATAGAGAATTCCAGCCATTTAATGAATGAAGTAATCAATAAGTGAGGTCTCCATTACAGTGACTGTTTCAGACTGGTTTCAGTCAGGGATCTTAGTGATGAGGATGTCTGTGTCAGCCTTTTAATTGATCAATGTACCAATCAATCAATCAATAAAATGAAATGGTATTATTATACAATACTGGATTATGTTCTGTTTCTGGTCCCGGTACCAACCAAACTCTCTTACTGTATTTAATTAATATGGGTGGTTGTGTTGTGGTCCAGGTACCAACCGGGCTCTGCTATGTAAGTCGACCAGCGACGGTCAGAACCAGGTGATCCAGATTGGACGACCTCACACCACAGAGAACGAGGATGAGCTCCAGAGACTGGCTGGGCTGGGTGAGACACACACACACACACACACACACACACACACACACACACACACACACACACACACACACACACACACACACACAGAGACAGACAGACAGACAGACAGACAGACAGACAGACAGACAGACAGACAGACAGACAGACAGACACTGGCTGGGTGAGTCACACACACAGAGTCTGTGCATGGGTTCACTTCACGCTGTTACAGCCTGGTAGCTACGGGAGAAGTTGAGCCTTGTGCTTCAACACTCTTAGTTGTTGTGGAAATTGACCCACTAGGCTGTTTACTTTGTGCACCTACGTCATACTGCTGAGTCTGCCTTTAAAATGGAATGGGGGTCAATTCATCGGAAAACACATACCCTGGTTGAAGGTGACCTCTTCTCCTTCCCCCTCCCCTCTCTTCTCCTCCCCTTCCTCTCTTACTTTCATCACCGCCACCCATCTCTCCTTCATTCGTCCTTTACGTCTGCCCTCCTCTTCCCTTTCTTGCTGTTTCCTTGTTCCCTCCTCGTTCACTCCCCTTCACCTCTCCTCCTGTCTCCTCTTCTCCACCTCATCCCCTCCTCCCACCCTGTCTTTCCCCCTATCTCATCCTCCACTCCCCTTCACCTCTCCCCCTGTCTCCTCTTCTCCACCTCATCCCACTTTACCCCTCATCCTCTCCTCCATCCCCCAGGTCTTGATGTGTCTGGTCTTCGTCAGGCAGCTCTGATAGCTGGTCAGAGCAGCACCAGGAGGATCGGAGACTACAGGGTTAAATATAACTACACAGATATAGATCTGTTGAGGTAGGGGTGCGCACACACACACACACACTAACGCATGTACATCCATTTATACACACACACCCCCACACACACACAAAGGCTCAGAAGTCCAATTTCCTGCTGTCCTCTGTAGCCGAGCCAAACGGATGAATATAAAGCTGGATCTTTGAATAGGATTCAACTTATCCACAGAAAAATGCACTTAATTGAGTTTCCAATTGGATTTCTTCAGTGCTGCATAGCGGTAGGTAGACTGAGTACAAGAGATTTCTAGTGGAAAAACGCTCCACTTTTGTATTTGTATTCATTAAGGATCCCCATTAGTTCCTGCCAAGGCAGCAGCTACTCTTCCTGGGGTCCAGCAATATTAAGTAAGTTAAAAATATTACATGACATTACATTTCATAACACGTTTCACAGCACATTAAGTGTGTTCCCTCAGGCCACTACTCTACTATCACATCTCTACAATACAATATCCCTGTGTACGTGTGTGTAGAGTGTGTGTCTTATCATGTGTATGTGTGTCTGTGTGTGTGTGTCTCTTCATAGTCCCTTCTGTTCCATAAGGTGTATTTTTATCTGTTTTACTGCTTGCATCTGTTACCTGATGTGGAATAGAGTTCCATGCAGTCATGGCTCTATGTAGTACTGTGTGCCTCTGTTATTGGGGATTGTGAAGAGACCTCTGGAGGCATGTCTTGTGGGGTATGTGTGGGTGTCTGATCTGTGTGCTAGTAGTTTATACAGACACCTCGGTACGTTCAGCACGTCAACACTTCTTACAAAAACAAGTAGTGATGAAGTCAATCTCTCCTCCACTTTGAGCCATGAGAGACTGACATGCATATGATTAATGTTAGTTCTCCGTGTACTTTTAAGGGCCAGCCGTGCTGCCCTTTTCTGAGACAATTGTAATATTCCCAGGTCCCTCTTTGTGGCACCTGACCACACGACTTAACAGAAGTCCAGGTGCGACAAAACTAGAGTCTGTAGGACCTGCCTTGTTGATAGTGTTGTTAAGAAGGCAGAGCATCGCTTTATTACAGACAGACTTCTCCCCATCTTAGCTACTGCTGTATCAATATGTTTTGACCATGACAGTTTACAATCCAGGGTTACTCCAAGCAGTTTAGTCACCTCAACTTCCACATGATGTATTAAATGATTTAGTTGAGGTTTATAGTTTAGTGAGTGATTTGTCCCAAATACAATGCTTTTAGTTTTTAAAATATTTAGGACTAACTTATTCCCTGCCACCCATTCTGAAACTAACTGCAGCTCTTCATTAAGTGTTGCAGTGATTTGACTCTCTGTAGTAGCTGACATGTATAGTGTTGATTCATCCACATACATAGACACACTGGCTTTACTCAGGGCCAGTGGCATGTCCTTAGTAAAGGTTGAAAAAAGTAAGGGGCCTAGACAGCTGAATTCCTGATTCTACCTGGATTATGTTGGAGAGGCTTCCATTAAAGAACACCCTCTGTGTTCTGTTAGACAAGTAACTCTTTATCCACAGGGGGTGTAAAGCCATAACACACATGTTTTTCCATCAGCAGAATATGATCATGTCAAAAGACACAAGTCTAACAAAATAGCTCCCCCAATCTTTTTATCAATTTCTCTCATCAATCATCAGTCATTTGTGTAAGTGCTGTGCTTGTTGAATGTTTTCTCCCTATAAGCATGCTGAAAGTCTGTTGTCAATTTGTTTACAGTAAAATAGCATTGTATCTGGTCAAACAGCACTTTTTTCCAGAATTTACTAAGGTTGGTAACAGGCTGATTGGTGGGCTATTTGAGCCAGTAAAGGGGGCTTTACTATTCTTGGGTAGCGGAATGACTTTAGCTTCCCTCCAGGCCTGAGGGCACACTTTCTAGTAGCCTTAGATTGAAGATGTGGTAAATAGGAGTGGCAATATCATCCGCTATTATCCTCAGTAATCTTCCATCCAAGTTGTCAGACCCTGGTGGCTTGTCATCGTTGATAGACAACAATCATTTTTCACTTCTTCCACACTCACTTTACGGAATTCAAAAATTACAATGCTTGTCTTTCATAATTTGATCAGTTGTTATACTTGGATGTGTAATGTCAGCGTTTGTTACTGGCATATCATACATACGTTTGCTAATCTTGCAATATCAGTGGGTTTTGTGTTGAATGAGCCATCTGATTCAATGAATGATGGAGCTGAGTTTGCCTTTTTGCCCCAAATTTCACTTAAGGTGCTCCAAAGCTTTTTACTATCATTCTTTATATCATTTATCTTTGTTTCCTAGTATAGTTTATTTTTATTCAGTTTAGTAACATGATTTCTCAATTTGCAGTGTTTTTGCCAATCGCTTGTGCAGACAGACTTATTTGACATTCCTTTTGCCTCGTCCTTCTCAACCATACATTTTTTCATTCCTCATCAGTCCACAGGGTTTTAACAGTTTATACAGTCATTTTCTTAATGGGTGCTGCTTATTAGTAACTGGAATAAGCAATTTCCTAAATGTGTGAAGTGCAGCGTCTGGTTGCTCCTCATTACACACCACAGACCAACAAATATTATTTACATCAACAACATAGGAATCACTGCACAACTTCTTGTATGACGTTTTATACACTATATTAGGCCCAGCCTTTGGAACTTTGGTTTTCCTAGATATGGCTATTATATTGTGATCACTACATCCGATGGATTTGGATACTGCTTTCAAGCAAATTTCTACAGCATTAGTAAAGATGTGATCAATACATGTTGACGATTTCATTCCTGTGCTGTTTGTAACTACCCTGGTAGGTTGATTGATAACCTAAACAAGGTTGCAGGCGCTAGTTACAATTTGAAGCTTTCTCTTGAGCAGTGTGATCAAAGCCTGTCAAAATATACCTCTCTGTTTGTCTCAAACATTAACAAGCATTTCAAACGTTATCCAGATACTGACTGTTAGCACTTGGTGGTCTATAGCAGCTTCCCACCAGAATGGGCTGTAGGTGAGGCAGATGAACCTGTAGCCATATTACTTCAACAGTATTTAACATGAGATCCTCTCTAAGCTTTACAGGGATGTGGTTCTGAATATAAACAGCAACACCTCCACCTTTGGCATTTCTGTATTTTCTGTAGATGTTATAACCATGTGTTGCTGCCACTATATCATCAAATGTATTATCTAAGTGAGATTCAGAAATTGTCCGAATATGAATGTCACCTGTTGCTAGCAAATTATTGATTTCATGAACCTTGTTTCTTAAGCTACATATGTTAACGTGGGCTATTTTTAGCACTTTTCTGGGATGCTTGATTGTTTTCATTGCTTAGCAGAAGTAGACATGCTCATGTTCTGTATGTTAGTGCAGGGTGAGCTGCACACAGTGGACTTCCTACTCGGGCATACCGCCTCAGTGCTAACACTATAACTCATAGGCACATGATTACTGCATACAATAGCTGTAGGATCCACTTTAGATTGTATTGTAGGTTGGAAACAACGTTTTGCTGCGCTTCCTCTTATCGCTTACCTCTATCTCATCCCTCTCTTTTCTCCTTTCTTTCCTTTCTCTTCTCTTTCACTCGCTCTCACTCTCCTCCTTCGATCTGTCCGTCTTATTCCTTTTCCCCCATGCCCCGCCCACGACCATCAGCGCCGCCAAGAACAAGCCGATCATAGCAGAGCCGGAGATCCAGGCCAGCCAATCGTTAGAGGGCGTGACGGGCTTCCTGTTGCTGATGTCAGAGGGGCTCATCAAAGCCCTGGAGTCCGCCCACGGACCTGAACAGGCCAATCAGGTGGGTGCATTCACTTATCCAATGAACCTCTTAACCAATACATTCACACCAAGCTTCTTTGATAAAGACCTCGGTCCAAGGAGGACGGTGCTAGTCTTTCCCAATCGTCATAGTTCACCACCACCTCTTACTCTCCTCTTCCCAACTCCAACATCATCTACCTCTCCTCCTTCGCCTCCTTCCCTCTTTCTCCCTACTGATTTCAGTTGATTTCCCCATGAGATGACACGTTGCATTGTTTTCCCCTCTCTCCTCCCCTTCTAGGAGATGGTAGCGATGGTAGCAGCAGAACTAGCCCAACAGGGAACTCTAGAGGCCGTGGCCCAGTCGGTGGTGGAGCGGGTCAAGCGGCTACACCACGATGTCTACGCCAGCGGACGCCAGAGGGCGTCCCACTGCTCCCGCCACGAAGACATGACGCTGCTGATACGCACGCTCAACTACACGCTGGCCGACGGTGCGCTCACACCCACACAGGGTAGGTGGGGGAGACACACCCACACAGGGTAGGTGGGGGAGACACACCCACACAGGGTAGGTGGGGGAGACACACCCACATAGGGTAGGTGGGGGAGACACACCCACACAGGGTAGGTGGGGGAGACACACCCACACTGGGTAGATGGGGGAGGCACACCCACACTGGGTAGTTGGGGGAGACACACCCACACTGGGTAGGTGGGGGAGACAGGTTGGCTTTAGGTTGGCTTGGAGGGAATTCAAGATCAGGGGCTGAATAATGAAAGGGACTGTTAGCATAAAACAAGATTGAGATCTGAGTTTGTATGTGTTCTCATTTCATGCTAGAAGAGAGGATATATAACATGGCAGTTTTCCTTAAATGGTCTTCTGAATAAGAATGTACCAGTGTTTGAGCCTGCGTGTTGCTACTGATGTCCACCTGACAGCACAGTAGAGATCACAATGGTGAGTTAGACGTCTCTGCATGATACACAGAGTCAAGAGCCTTCAGTGTAGAGCTTGAACCTGGCCAAGGAGGGTCTGAGTTATACCTCGGTTCATGTTCTCATACATGATTCTCATACATTCAAACCGTCTCCAGATGCATTACTGGTCATCTGTAGGCAGACCTCAATACCAAATGAACAGGAAAGCTTGAATTCTTCATCTGCAGGCAGACCTCAATACCAAATGGACAGGAAAGCTTGAATTCTTCATCTGCAGGCAGACCTCAATACCAAATGAACAGGAAAGCTTGAATTCTTCATCTGCAGGCAGACCTCAATACCAAATGGACAGGAAAGCTTGAATTCTTCATCTGCAGGCAGACCTCAATACCAAATGGACAGGAAAGCTTGAATTCTTCATCTGCAGGCAGACCTCAATACCAAATGGACAGGAAAGCTTGAATTCTTCATCTGCAGGCAGACCTCAATACCAAATGGACAGGAAAGCTTGAATTCTTCATCTGCAGGCAGACCTCAATACCAAATGGACAGGAAAGCTTGAATTCTTCATCTGCAGGCAGACCTCAATACCAAATGAACAGGAAACCTTGAATTCTTCATCTGCAGGCAGACCTCAATACCAAATGGACAGGAAAGCTTGAATTCTTCATCTGCAGGCAGACCTCAATACCAAATGGACAGGAAAGCTTGAATTCTTCATCTGCAGGCAGACCTCAATACCAAATGGACAGGAAAGCTTGAATTCTTCATCTGCAGGCAGACCTCAATACCAAATGGACAGGAAAGCTTGAATTCTTCATCTGCAGGCAGACCTCAATACCAAATGGACAGGAAAGCTTGAATTCTTCATCTGCAGGCAGACCTCAATACCAAATGGACAGGAAACCTTGAATTCTTTATCTAATTCAACAAACATTTCTACTTCTAGTTTACTGTTTCCAGGTGGTCGTCTCTACTGTCTCTCCTCTAGGTGGACGTATCTACCCAGTGTCAGTACCCTTCTCTGACTGCCCCAGCACCACTATATTACTACTATAATACTGATGTACTCTGTCTCTACTGTCTCTCCTCTAGGTGGACGTATCTACCCAGTGTCAGTACCCTTCTCCAACTGCCCCAGCACCACTATATTACTACTATAATACTGATGTTCTCTGTCTCTCTACTGTCTCTCCTCTAGGTGGACGTATCTACCCAGTGTCAGTACCCTTCTCTGACTGCCCCAGCACCACTATATTACTACTATAATACTGATGTACTCTGTCTCTACTGTCTCTCCTCTAGGTGGACGTATCTACCCAGTGTCAGTACCCTTCTCCAACTGCCCCAGCACCACTATATTACTACTATAATACTGATGTACTCTGTCTCTACTGTCTCTCCTCTAGGTGGACGTATCTACCCAGTGTCA
Source organism: Salmo salar (assembly GCF_965601325.2). Classification (NCBI taxonomy): domain Eukaryota; kingdom Metazoa; phylum Chordata; class Actinopteri; order Salmoniformes; family Salmonidae; genus Salmo; species Salmo salar. Next base: position 69,526,060 of record NC_138292.1, read on the forward strand.
GTACCCTTCTCTGACTGCCCCAGCACCACTATATTACTACTATAATACTGATGTACTCTGTCTCTCCTCTAGGTGGACGTATCTACCCAGTGTCAGTACCCTTCTCTGACTGTCCCAGCACCACTATATTACTACTATAATACTGATGTACTCTGTCTCTCTACTGTCTCTCCTCTAGGTGGACGTATCTACCCAGTGTCAGTACCCTTCTCTGACTGTCCCAGCACCACTATATTACTACTATAATACTGATGTACTCTGTCTCTCTACTGTCTCTCCTCTAGGTGGACGTATCTACCCAGTGTCAGTACCCTTCTCCAACTGCCCCAGCACCACTATATTACTACTATAATACTGATGTACTCTGTCTCTCCTCTAGGTGGACGTATCTACCCAGTATCAGTACCCTTCTCTGACTGCCCCAGCACCACTATATTACTACTATAATACTGATGTACTCTGTCTCTCCTCTAGGTGGACGTATCTACCCAGTGTCGGTACCCTTCTCTGACTGCCCCAGCACCACTATATTACTACTATAATACTGATGTACTCTGTCTCTCCTCTAGGTGGACGTATCTACCCAGTATCAGTACCCTTCTCTGACTGCCCCAGCACCACTATATTACTACTATAATACTGATGTACTCTGTCTCTCTACTGTCTCTCCTCTAGGTGGACGTATCTACCCAGTATCAGTACCCTTCTCTGACTGCCCCAGCACCACTATATTACTACTATAATACTGATGTTCTCTGTCTCTACTGTCTCTCCTCTAGGTGGACGTATCTACCCAGTATCAGTACCCTTCTCTGACTGCCCCAGCACCACTATATTACTACTATAATACTGATGTACTCTGTCTCTCCTCTAGGTGGACGTATCTACCCAGTGTCGGTACCCTACTCCAACTGCCCCAGCAGCACCAGTAAGACCAGCGTCACCCTCTCCCTGGTCATGCCCTCTCAGGGGGGTACCCTCACCAACGGGACCAACACAGCCTCCACTCTGGAGGAGAGCACACCCACACACACACCTAGGTAATATATATAATATATGCCATGTCTCCATAGCAACTCACCCAAAGCGCGCACACACCGAGCTAATAACACACACACACACACACTCACCAACTGGACTAACACAGCTTTCTTTCACTGGAAGAGGATACAAATGCAGGCATGCTCACACACATACTAGAGATGGGTGATATGGCCAACACATCATATGACAATATTTGTGTGATGTTTGTGAATAGAAGACTGTGTTTTATGAGTAGTGCATGAGCCTAGCATGACAACAGATGAAATGAAAGGGATTTGAATGGGCTTTCTCCGTTCTGATGGTTGTATACACACTAGGACAAGACTGACAGGGATGTAGTCCAATATGTAGAACTTTTCATTTCATGTAACACTGTATCAAAATATAGTTGAAGAGTGTACTGTTAAAATTCATACCGGTATGTGGATCCATACCATTATACTGGTATTCTTGATATATCGCCCAGCCCGAACGCATACACACATCCACCAAGCTAAACACACACTTCCACCCTGGCTTGATTAGGTCGCTTTCTGCAGGCATGGATGACCTTGTGTTCTTGGCCATACTCCAACAAGTGTAGACGATGGTTTCATAGCCAGTTGCATAATTTTAGTTTTAAGTTCATTGTAGGTTTTCATTTGGGTTTGTTAGGGTCATTTCAGATAAATCATAGTGTAATTGTTGGCCCGAGGTAAGACCACACGTTGGCTTCATGTTATTTTGTTGTTCTTAGAGGCATGTGCATGGTCCCTGTTCTGAGTCATTGATTGGTTCATTCTACCCTTCTTTACTTTGCTGTCTTTTTTTCCTTCATTCCTTATTTTTTTTCCTTCTCTGAATCTCCTCCTGCTCCATCGCTTTCCCATCCTCCATCTGTCTATTATTTCCCCCCTTTCTTTTGCTCTTCTTCCCCTCCCTCCATCCATCCATCTCTTTCTCCTCACCTCCTTCATCACCTCCTTCGTCACCTCTAGCACGCTCCTTCTACCCAGCGCCATCCGCCGTTCCTCCCTTGACATTCTCCAGTCCATAAATGAGCTCTGTCTCTCCCCTCTTCCCTCTCTTCCCCCTCTCCCCCCTCGCCCACCCGCCCCCCTCCCACCCCTTATCCCACCCCGCAGCCAGAGTCCCACCACCACGCTCCATTCCACCAATAACCAGACCACCCAGAGCTCCAGCTCTTCTTCAGGAGACGGAGGCAGCCTCTTCAGGTAGGTAGCTCGGTGGGTTAGAGAAGGTTCAAATCCCAGGCGGGATGGTTTCTATTCTGTTTCTAGGAAGATTATGTTGACTAAAATATGGTTTGTATTGTACTCTCTCCAGACAGCGTGGCAGCCAGGCGGTGCAGCCAGACGAGACCGGACGGGTCCCTCCCTATGTTGACTTCACCCAGTTCTACCGGCTGTGGGGGTCGGACCACGGAGACTTCCTGGGGACACAGGGGTCCTCAGCCGGGCTGGGGCCTCAGTGATGGAGGGGGACAAGATTTGGGGTGAAGAGAGTGATAACTGCTCTTGAAGGAGGGAGGTATAGGAATGTATTGGAGGGGTTGTGTGATGGATTTTGGCGGTGTTGTCGAGATTTAGAGCGTCTGATATGGCATCCTTGGGCAGAAACGTATTTCTATTTTTTTTACTTTATCATGACTTCCTTTTACAACAGCTGATAACGTGTTTATTACACGCCTAAAGGTAATGTTATTGATGGATCAAGTGGACGACAGGTATGCAGGAAGGAGAGCTGATCTAGCATCAGTTTTTGCTTTAGATAACGATGAATAACATTATATGGACAGGGGTGACCTGATCCTAGGTCACTGCTCTTACTCTGAGATGCTTGATACGGCCCCAGATCTACCTGAATGGACTGAATTCACTCCCAACACACAGTCAGTGAGTGTATGTTGGCTGGCGTATGTAACTCCTGTCACCTGCTCTCTGTCTGTCTGTAAACAAGGGAGGGAGGTGGGAAGGGGGATGAATGAATGATGTGGGGTTATCAGTCTGTCTGTGAACAAGGGAGGGAGGTGGGAAGGAGGAGAGGGGGATGAATGAATGATGTGGGGTTATCAGTCTGTCTGTGAACAAGGGAGGGAGGTGGGAAGGAGGAGAGGGGGATGAATGAATGATGTGGGGTTATCAGTCTGTCTGTGAACAAGGGAGGGAGGTGGGAAGGAGGAGAGGGGGATGAATGAATGATGTGGGGTTATCAGTCTGTTTATGAACAAGGGAGGGAGGTGGGAAGGAGGAGAGGGGGATGAATGAATGATGTGGGGTTATCAGTCTGTTTATGAACAAGGGAGGGAGGTGGGAAGGAGGAGAGGGGGATGAATGAATGATGTGGGGTTATCAGTCTGTTTATGAACAAGGGAGGGAGGTGGGAAGGAGGAGAGGGGGATGAATGAATGATGTGGGGTTATCAGTCTGTCTGTGAACAAGGGAGGGAGGTGGGAAGGAGGAGAGGGGGATGAATGAATGATGTGGGGTTATCAGTCTGTCTGTGAACAAGGGAGGGAGGTGGGAAGGAGGAGAGGGGGATGAATGAATGATGTGGGGTTATCAGTCTGTTTATGAACAAGGGAGGGAGGTGGGAAGGAGGAGAGGGGGATGAATGAATGATGTGGGGTTATCAGTGCGGGTGACACATTACATAATGAGCTGACAAGTGAAGGGACTCATCTCAGCTGTCTCTTGTTACTGTAGCTCTTGGTTGATCTCTCTTTCCACCCCACTCCCTCCTACTCTCTACCTGCCTCTTCACTCTCTCTTTCTCTCCTCTTTATCCATGTTTGGTCTGGAGAGTGGTTGATTGGAGGCGAGATGGGCAGTTGAAGTGATTCCATTTTTTTGATAGTTATGAAACCATGTATATCTGACGTATGTTTATTTTATGTATGGTTATATATATTTTATGTACAGTTGAAGTCGGAAGTTTACATACACTTAGGTTGGAGTCATTAAAACTCGTTTTTCAACCACTCCACAAATTTCTTGTTAACAAACTATAGTTTTGTCAAGTCGGTTAGGACATCTACTTTGTGCATGACACAAGTAATTTTTCCAACAATCGTTTACAGACAGATTATTTCACTTATAATTCACTGAATCGCAATTCCAGTGGGTCAGACGTTTACATACACAAAGTTGACTGTGCCTTTAAACAGCTTGGAAAATTCCAGAAAAAGATGTCATGGCTTTAAAAGCTTCAGATTGGCTAATTGACATCATTTGAGTGAATTGCAGGTGTACCTATGGATGTATTTCAAGGCCTACCTTCAAACTCAGTGCCTCTTTGCTTGACATGGGAAAATCAAAAGAAATCAGCCAAGACCTCAGAAAAACAATAATGTAGACCGCCACAAGTCTGGTTCATCCTTGGGAGCAATTTCCAAACGTCTGAAGGTACCACGTTCATCTGTACAAACAATAGTATTCAAGAATAAACACCATGGGACCACGCAGCCGTTATACCGCTCAGGAAGTAGACGCGTTCTGTCTCCTAGAGATGAACATACTTTGGTGCAAAAAGTGCAAATCAATCCCAGAACAACAGCAAATGACCTTGTAAAGATGCTGGAGGGAACGGGTACAAAAGTATATATCCACAGTAAAACAAGTCCTATATCGACATAACCTGAAAGGCTGCTCAGCAAGGAAGAAGCCACTGCTCCAAAACCGCCATAAAAAAGCCAGACTACGGTTTGCAACTGCACATGGGGACAAAGATCGTGCTTTTTGGAGAAATGTTCTCTGGTCTGATGAAACAAAAATAGAACTGTTTGGCCATCGTTATGTTTGGAGGAAAAATGGGGAGGCTTGCAAGCCGAAGAACACCATCCCAACCGTGAAGCACGGTGGTGGCAGCATCATGTTGTGGGGGTGCTTTGCTGCAGGAGGGACTGGTGCACTTCACAAAATAGATGGCATCATGAGGTAAGAAAATGATGTGGTAATATTGAAGCAACATCTCAAGACATCAGTCAGGAAGTTAAAGCTTGGTCGCAAATGGGTCTTTCAAATGGACAATGACCCCAAGCATACTTCCAAAGTTGTGGCAAAATGGCTTAAGGACAACAAAGTCAAGGTATTGGAGTGGCCATCACAAAGCCCTGACCTCAATCCAATAGAAAATGTGTGGGCAGAACTGAAAAAGTGTGTGCGAGCAAGGAGGCCTACAAACCTGACACAGTTATACCAGCTCTGTCAGGAGGAATGGGCCAAAATTCACCCAACTTATTGTGGGAAGCTTGTGAAAGGCTACCTGAAACATTTGACCCAAGTTAAACAATTTAAAGGCAATGCTACCAAATACTAATTGAGTGTATGTAAACTTCTGACCCACTGGGAATGTGATGAAAGAAATAAAAGCTGAAATAAATCATTCTCTCTACTATTATTCTGACATTTCACATTCTTAAAATAAAGTGGTGATCCTAACTGACCTAAAACAGGGAATTTTTACTAGGATTAAATGTCAGGAATTGTGAAAAACTGTCTTTAAATGTATTTGGCTAAGGTGTATGTGAACTTCCGACTTCAACTGTATATGTCAAGGTTAGAGTCAACACCATTTTAATTCCATTCATTTCAGAACGTGAACAAATTCCACATTTCCCTCATTGAAAAGCATTGAAGAGAATTGGAATTGAAATGTCAGTGTACTTAACCGTCGTGGACGTTGATTAAGGCAGCACCCTGCACCTCTGATTGAGGGGTTTGATTAAATAAATACACAAGACACATTTCAGTTGAATGCATTGTGTTGTACAACTGACTAGGTATCTCGTTTCCCTTCCTGCATTGAAAGGGAATTGACCCTGAAGCTTTATATGTTTATGAATGCTTTTTACATTTGCTATGCAAGTTTTGTCTCCTTGGAGATAGGCTGCATTGAGAAATTAAATGATAGAAATGTGTGACGATTTCTGCGATGTCGTCTTGATGTTTTGACTTCCAAATCCTTCAACTACTGCCTCTTTTACGTTGCCATGTTAGTCATTTTGGGGCGGCAGATAGCCTAGTGGTTAGAGCGTTGGGCCAGTAACCGAAAGGTTGCTAGATCGAATCCCTGAGCTGACAAGGTAAAAATCTGTCTTTCTGCCCCTGAACAAGGAGTTCCTAGGCCATCATTGTAAATAAGAATTTGTTCTTAACTGACTCGCCTAGTAAAATAAAAGTTTATTACAAACATTTGCAGACGCTCTTCAACCTTCAACTACTGCCTCTTTTACATTGGCATGTTAGTCATTTAGCAGATGCTCTTCAACGCTCTTATCCAGAGCCACTTGCAGTAGGAGTGATACATGACTTTTAATAGCCAACTAGGTGATCAAGGTATAGAAAGGCTTAGTATTACATTGATTTCATGGGGCAGAATCTGACTGAGGAAACTAAGTGACTGTACCTCTGAGGAAGAGAGAAAAAGGAGAAAAGATAGACAGGCTAAGCTGTCTTTTAGAGGGAAAGAAGGAAGGAATGAATGAAGGAAGGAAAGAAATAAAAATTGACAATAGGTATAATCCTTCATTCAGCAGACCACCTTTCAACAAGCAGGTGAACTGACGTTTGTGCCTTGAGCTACAGCCCCATTCAGTGTCAGATTTAGGAAGTCCTCACACTTTACACACAACTCTTCTTTGTCAACCCTCTTTAAATAAGTAGCTTAAGGCATATGTCTTGTCTGTCCCAAATAGCAGCCTATTCCCTATATAGTGCACTACTTTTTACTAAAATTAGTGCACTATATAGGGAATATAAAGGGAATAGGGTGCCATTTGGAACACTGTTTAGAACACGGTAGTTACAATGTTATGATGAAAGCGAGTTGAGGAATGGAACATTCAATGTCAGTTATTTCTCTGGAGCAATATATATATATTTGTTTAGAATGAATTATTCATGAAGGTAGGGCCTGTAGTGTCAGGTGCAGGGTTGAGATTCCGGTCTCGATTGTTGATTAGATGTATGAATAATTATTTCATCTATCAAAATGTGTTGCTTACAATAAAAGCAATCGGGATTGATCGATCCGCCTGTTTATTGTCTATAAACATCCCAAACAATGTATATATTTCTATCACCATAGTCTAAAGATGTAGAAAGGAGCGTTTTTACTTTTTTCAGAAATATATTGGTTGTCTTTAGCTTTAGTTCTGGGGCGTTAAACGTGTGAGTAATGTATGTCCTCGTCCCACAGGCAGAGCTCTTTTTCCTTAGCATGTTTCTGTGACCCCCTCCCCCCATGAATTCAGTTCTGAGACTCAGACCCATCTCAAGGGAAACAAGCTCTCTCTGTCGCGCTCTCTTTCTCTTTAAACAGCAAAATAGGCTATTACTTTACAATGTCCCGACTCAGTCATCGGCAACGGTCTAATTTGCAGTGCCGTTGTGGATTCAAGACATGAATTTAAACATAGTTAAAACCCCGATTTACAACCAATCCTCAAAACAGGCTGACTGCACAGACAATTCCACCATTATATTGTAGGCCTATTGTATTAAAACGGATATGGTGGATACTACGAGGGCGTTCCTTGCTACGGGGGGGGGGGGGGGTGTCAGTGAAACAAGATGTGTGTTTACATTGTGTTTACATTGCAACGGTACCATTATTTTATACCGCTACATTGGCGCAGAGAGAGAAGGAGTGTGTTGGCCTGATGTGCGTCAAAACATCGTATCACGACAGTGGAGGAATGACACATTTTGAATACCTACATTATGGCGCTCCGCCATCGCTCTCTCTACAATTTCGCCTTTATTTCGCCCCCACGAGCACCCCTTGTCGTCCACTCAATTCAAAGTGCTTTACCTGCCTGGGATACATATGTTTACATTGCCAAAGCAAGCTAAATATACAATACACATATTTTCCTTTATTCTCTTTCACCCGCTCGGTCCTGTGATAAGCAAACCCAAGCACGGGGAGGAGCTGCCGTCTCGTGCGGCCCCCATCCCTTTCTCCCCTGCTACTAATTTCACCCACCAGAGAGAAAGAGAGAAATGAAAAGTAAGGACACGGGGGAAAGAGAGACGGGTGTGTTGCTTGTCCTCTTCATATGAGCGGAAAGGCGTCATATTCCGTGCAGCTCGAGATCTGTTGTTGGCCGGGGCTCACACGAGAGAGAGAGAGAGAGAGAGCGAGAGAGAGAGAGAAGGAAGAGGGGCTGCTTTACAGATAACGGAACAGTGAAAGGAGAAAGCGCTAGCGACGAGTCATAAACACGTCAAAATCGGTGTAAAACCGGGTAAGATAACAGCGCGGGTCCTGTTTCCCTCATCATTTCGATTCGAGCCAACTGGGATCGGGATGGATATATCTTCTTCTGCACCATTTGTCAGATCTCCCGCTAGAGAGGACCGTGCCTCACGCGCAGCAGCAGCACCACCACCGAAATCGTTTTTTCTTCTCGGATGCTCCCATTAGATACAGAACAACGGTAGATATCGGTTAGTGGCTAGTATTCGAATGCGGCGCGCACTGCCCGGGATAACGGTAGATTGAACCTGCTGGCTGCCATCGACTGAACAAACGGAGACGTACCAACGGGACCACGGGATTCGTGGTCGTTCAGCTATCCCAGGCACTGCAGCCTAGCAGGCAGCCCCCTTCGTCGCAAGATACAGGGAGAAACCGTAGGATACTAGCCTACACTCTCTCCCTGATGCAAAACACCGCCGCAGCGCAGCGTCGAGAAACTATGCAGCTGTTTGATAAGATACATATGTAACGGGGGAATTACGGGAGACCCTGGCTGGGTTCTCTGTCTGATCTGCGCACCCAGGCTGATAACGGAGGCTCTGGTAACGGGATTGGAATGGCATAGATTGCTTTTTTTCAACACGGTGACCGACGAACAGAACGGATACATATCTGACATGATTATCTGCATCTAGAGACCTCAAACACAGGCGATGGGTAAGGAAAGCCTTTCCTTTTCTTGTGGGGAAATATAGAGGGGAATATCGGCCAGTGACGTGCATTTTCAAAGACCCCTGGTCTGTCATAATGCACTTGTATGACTGCAATGTAGATGGGTGTCTGTGTGTGTGTGTGTGTGTTGGTGTTTTCACGACAACTGGGAACTTTGAAAAATAGGTTAAATCATGACATCCGTTATCTTTAGGTCAATTCTGAGTTGGATGACCGTTCAAAACGAGTCGGAGCTCGTTTTTTCCCCCGAGTTCCCAGTTGTCTGGAACGCACTTGAGTCGGAAGCCGAAGATTTCCGAGTTCCCAGTTGTTTTGAACGCGGCATGTGTATCCTATATGTAGGCCAAGTTGGGGGTAAGGCCAAGATATAGGGACATGATATTGGTGATGAATTTGATGATGATGAATATTGTTATAATAATCTATTAGCCTATGGTCTTAGCAACCACAACCAAAATAAGTACGATCTGAATGCAAGCTGGTTCAGAATTGTATTCTCTGTCCATTCCCCCAAAAAATATTAGCGTGCGATTATGATCTTGAATATTAGGTGACGTTCCAGAATTCAGATTATTCTTTACTTCTTGAGAGCTGACATGACAAGACAGTCGTATCCCGAGAAAGCCCTATTAGGTTTTGTTTTTGGTTGTTATCGTGTCTGCAGATGCAGAATTACATTCACTTCACTTGCTACAGTAGAGATGCAGTGTTACATTCTGCAGTGATAGAAACATCCAATTCAGACCATGTTGTTTGGTTTATACACTTAGAAAAAAGGTGTTATCCAGAACCTTAAAGGGCTATTCGGCTATCCTCATAGGAGAACCTTTTGAATCCTTTTTGGTTCCATGTAAAATCATTTTGGCTTCAATGTAGAACACCTAAAAGGGTTCTACCTCGAACCCAAAAGGGTTGTGCCGGAACCAAAAAGGTTCTCCTATGGGGACATGAGAAGAACCCTTTTGGAACCCTTTTTTTCTAAGAGTGTAGGCCTGTGCAGTGAATGCAGATGTAGGGCCTAGAGAATAACAGACTGTCAAGTCCCATTATAACAGCCTACCTAAACCAGCAGTAGTAAAGGGCTTCAGGAAGCAGTTGTCCCTTCAGATATAGCATAGATCTGATCTAGGATCAGCTTATCCTCACCAACCCTGACCTTTACCATTATGAGACTAATCATAATAATCCATTAGAAGCTCATGTGGGGGAAAACCTTGTACCTACACATTTTACAAGCATTTCGCTACACCCACAATAACATCTGCTAAATATGTGTATGTGACCAAAAACATTTGATTTGATTGTGTGCGTGTGTGTGTGTGTGTGTGTGTGTGTGTGTGTGTGTGTGTGTGAGAGAGAGAGAGAGAGAAGACAGTTACAGACATACACAATTTGGTCGGCATGCCTAAGGCCTTGTTGTTTCTTCATATTGCTAGAGGGATGTCTAAGGATGGAGTGACGATTGGTTGATCCATCTCCATTTACTTTGCGGCTAGCCCGGGAGTTGTGTTAGTTGTCGGAATGGGTGTGTGGGTATGTTCCCTGGGTGTGTGGGTATGTGTGTGTGTCGCTGTGTGTGGGTTGCACTTGCTCATGTGAAACAACTCACAAAATCATTTCTCAAGGGGTGTATCTTAATAGTCAATTGCAGCTTCCTCATCTTCATCTGATATCAAGATGATGGCTGTGTTCCTCGTTCAAGCTAACATGACTGGGTCTGTGAATACATCAGTTTAGGTGAAGGAAAGGAGACAAGGAGAGGAAGTAAACCAGGACTATAGAGATACACCCCTTGGGAACGGTTCCCTGACTGAGGCTGAGGTATCTGAAGAATCCAAATTAGTTGTGAGTTATGCGTTGTGAACTAGTGGTCGCTGGGTGGTGCGTGTGTGTGTGTGTGTGTGTGTGTGTGTGTGTGTGTGTGTGTGTGTGTGTGTGTGTGTGTGTGTGTGTGTGTGTGGTGTGTGTGTGTGTGTGTGTGTGTGTGTGTGTGTGTGTGTGTGTGTCTGTGGGTCTCTGTGGGTCTGTGTGTGTGTTGCACATCTGGAAATTATGTGGAAATTGAGCAAGTTGAGGTGACTAAACTGCTTGGAGTAACCCTGGATTGTAAACTGTCATGGTAAAAACATTGATACAACAGTAGCTGGCGCTGACAGATAGGGTAGCCCTGCTTCTAGCTCCTAGGCAACTTTGCAGTATTTCGTTTTTTTATATGTTATTTCTTACAATATTAACCCAGAATTTTTTTGTGTTATTACATAGAGCCGGGAAGAACTTTTGGATATCAGAGCGGCAAAATTTGAGAAAAACACTAGCGAAGTTCTATCAACACATTGAGTGTGGTACTCGCGCTGCTAAAACACTCGACCACTGCTTCTCAAACTTCCAGGATACCTACGAGGCCCTCCCCCGCCCTACCTTCTGCAAATCTGGTCACGACTCTATTTTGCTACCTCCTTTCTTATAGGCAGAAACTCAAACAGAAAGTACCCTGGTCTGACCAATCGGAATCCATGCTTCAACATTGTTTTGATCACGCAGACTGGGATATGTTCCGGGTAGCCTCCGAGAATAACATTGACGAATACACTGATACGGCGACTGAGTTTATCAGGAAGTGTATAGGAGATGTTCTACCCACTGTGACTATTAAAACCTACCCTAACCAGAAACCGTGGATAGATGCCAGCAAACCCAGCGCATTTAACCATGGCAAGGCGACTGGGAATATGGACGAATACAAACAGTGTAGTTATTCCCTCCGTAAGGCAATCAAACAAACAAAACGTCAGTATAGAGACAAAGTGGAGTCGCAATTCAACAGCTCAGACACAAGACGTATGTGGCAGGGTCTACAGACAATCACGGACAACAAAGGATAACACAGTGCCACCGACGCGGCCCACTACCAAGGACTGTGGGCTCTCCTTTTCCGTGGCCGACGCGAGTAAGACATTTAAGCGTGTTAACCTTCAAAAGGCTGCCGGCCCAGACGGCATCCCTAGCCGTATCCTCAGAGCATGCACAGACCAGTTGGCTGGAGTGTTTATGGAAATATTCAATCTCATCCTATCCCAGTCTGCTGTCCCCACATGCTTCAAGATGGCCACCATTGTTCCTGTACCCAAGAAATCAAAGGTAACTGAGCTAAATGACTATCGCCCCATAGCACTCACTTCTGTCATCATGAAGTGCTTTGAGAGACTAGTCAAGGATCATATCACCTCTACCTTACCTGACACCCTAGACCCGCTTCAATTTGCTTACCTCCCCAATAGATCCACAGATGATGCAATTGCACTGCACACTGCCCTATCCCATCTGGACAAGAGGAATACCTATGAAGAATGCTGTTATAGCTCAGCATTCAACACCATAGTACCCTCCAAACTCATCATTAAGCTTGGGGCCCTGGGTCTGAACCCCGCCCTGTGCAACTGGGTCCTGGACTTCCTGACGGGCCGCCCCCAGGTGGTGAAGGTAAGAAACAATACCTCCACTTCGCTGATCCTCAACACAGGGGGCCCACAAGGGTGTGTGCTCAGCCCCCTCCTGTACTCCCTGTTCACCCATGTCTGTGTGGCCACGCATGCCTCCAACTCAATCATCAAGTCTGCAGATGACACAACAGTAGTAGGCCTGATTACCAACAATGATGAGACAGCCTGCAGGGAGGAGGTGAGGGCCCTGGGAGTGTGGTTCCAGGAAAACAACCTCTCACTCAACGCCAAGAAAACAAAGGAGCTGATCGTGGACTTCAGGAAGCCGCAGAGGGAGCACCCCCCTATCCACATCGAAGGGACCGCAGTGGAGAAGGTGGAAAGCTTCAAGTTCTTCAGTGTACACATCACTGACAAACTAAAATGGTCCACCCACACAGACAGTGTTGTGAAGAAGGCGCAACAGCGCCTCTTCAACCTCAGGAGGCTGAAGAAATGTGTCTTGGCACCTAAAACCATCACAAACTTTTACAGATGCACAATTGAGAGCATCCTGTCGGGCTGTATCACCTCCTGCAACCGCAGGGCTCTCCAGAGGGTGGCTCTCCAGAGAGTGGTGCTTCACCGAGGGCAAACTACCTGCCCTCCGGGACACCTACACCACCCGATGTCACAGGAAGGCCAAAAAGATCATCAAGGACAACAACCACCCGAGCCACTGCCTGTTCACCCCGCTATCATTTAGAAGGCGAGGTCAGTACAGGTGCATCAAAGCTGGGACCGAGAGACTGAAAAACAGCTTCTATCTCAAGGCCATCAGACTGTTAAACAGCCATCACTAACACAGAGAGGCTGCTGCCCTATATACATAGACGTGAAATCCCTGGCCACTTTAATAATGGAACACTGGTCACTTTAATAATGTTTACATATTTTGCCTTACTCATCTCATATGTATATACTGTATTCTATTCTATTCTACTGTATCTTAGTCTATGCCGCTCCGACATTGTTCGCCCAAATATTTATATATTCTTAATTCCATTCCTTTACTTAGATTTGTGTGTATTGGGTATATGTTGTGAAATTGTTAGTTATTACTTGTTAGATATTACTGCACTGTCGGAGCTAGAAACACAAGCGTTAAAGCTAAACCCGCAATAACATCTGCTAAACACATGTATGTGACCAATAAGATTTGATTTGATTGAAGATGGAGAGAAGTCTGTCCATAATAAATCGCTGCTCTGCCTTAACAGCACTATCAACAAGGCAGGTCCTACAGGCCCTAGTTTTGTCTCACTTGGACTACTGTTAAGTCGTGTGGTCAGGTGCCACAAAGAGGGAACTCTATTCCACATCAAGTAACTGATGCAAGCAGTAAAATTAGATTTAAAAAACAGATAAAATACACCTTATGGAACAGCGGGGACTGTGAAGCGACACAAACATAGGCACAGACACATGCATACACACACAAGATAACATACGCACTGTACACACACGTACACATGGATTATGTGTTGTGTATATGTGGTAGTGGAGAAGGCTCCTGAGGGCACACACTTAGTGTGTTGTGAATGTATTGTAATGTTTGACATTGTTTTTTAAATGTATTTTTTTTAAAACTTTATTTAACTAGGCAAGTCAGTTAAGAACAAATTCTGATTCACGATGACGGCCTACCAAAAGGCAAAAGGCCTCCTGTAGGGACGGGGACCTGGGATTAAACATTAAAAATAAACACAATGTAAATATAGGACAAAACACACGTCACGACAAGAGAGACAACACTACATAAAGAGAGACCTAAGACAACAACATAGCAAGGTAGCAACACATGACAACACAGCATGGTAGCAACACAACATAACAACAACATGGTAGCAACACAACATGGTAACAGCACAAAACATGGTACAAACATTATTGGGCACATTCCATGATTGAGTCTTTGAATGAAAAGATTGAGATAAAACTGTCCAGTTTGAGTGTTTGTTGCAGCTCGTTCCAGTCGCTAGCTGCAGCGAACTGAAAAGAGGAGCGACCCAGGGATGTGTGTGCTTTGGGGACCTTTAACAGAATGTGACTGGCAGAACGGGTGTTGTATGTGGAGGATGAGGGCTGCAGTAGATATCTCAGATAGGGGGGAGTGAGGCCTAAGAGGGGTTTATAAAGAAGCATCAATCAGTGGGTCTTACAGAGATGACCAGTTTACAGAGGAGTATAGAGTGCAGTGATGTGTCCTATAAGGAGCATTGGTGGCAAATCTGATGGCCGAATGGTAAAGAACATCTAGCCACTCGAGAGCACCCTTCCCTGCCGATCTATAAATTATGTCTCCGTAATCTAGCATGGGTAGGATGGTCGTCTGAATCAGGGTTAGTTTGGCAGCTGGAGTGAAACAGGAGCGTTTACGATAGAGGAAACCAAGTCTAGATTTAACTTTAGCCTGCAGCTTTGATATGTGCTGAGAGAAGGACAGTGCACCGTCTAGCCATACTCCTAAGTACTTGTATGAGGTGACTACCTCAAGCTCTAAACCCTCAGAGGTAGTAATAACACCTGTAGGAAGAGGGGTATTCTTCTTACCAAATCACATGACCTTTGCTTTGGAGGTGTTCAGAACAAGGTTAAGGGTAGAGAAAGCTTCTTGGACACTAAGAAAGCTTTGTTGTAGACCATTTAACACAAAATCCGGGGAGGGGCCAGCTGAGTATAAGACTGTATCATCTGCATATAAATGGATGAGAGAGCTTCCTACTGCCTAAGCTATGTTGTTGATGTAAATTGAGAAGAGCGTGGGGCCTAGGATCGAGCCTTGGGATACTCCCTTGGTGACAGGCAGTGACTGAGACAGCAGGTTTTCTGACTTTATACACTGCACCCTTTGAGAGAAGCGGTTAGCAAACCAGGCCAAAGACCCCTCCGAGACACCAATACATCTTAACCGGCCCTCAAGAATGGAATCGTCTGCCGCAGGTATTCCCAAACTGCCATCGTGGGTACTCCAAATAAAAATGCCATTCACATTTAAGTTTTTCTTTTCACTCTTGAGCAGACATTTACAAACAAAACATGCCAATTTGAAAAATAAGCCACAGGAGTGTTTTGAGCGAGAATTAAGATGACTTTTGAGTAGTAAGAAATGTATTAAAGCAACAGATACAATTAATAAGAATGGGCTAAAAACGTTTTATATGGTGAGTTACCGAGTGGCTAGGACAGGCAAGCCCCATACTATTGTGGAGGACTTCATTCTTTCTGCTGCCGTGGATATGGCTGGGACAATGCTGGGGGAAAAGCCCCAAAAACTATACAGACAATGCCTTCATCAAACAACACTGTTTCACGACGCATCACTGACATGGCAGGAGATGTTTTGAAACAATTACTGCTTCGCATACAAGCCAGTGAATTATATGCGTTGCAGCTGGATGAGTCAACAGACGTGGCGGGCCTGGCACAGCTCCTGGTATATGCCCGTTACATTTATGGGGGGTCAATTAAGGAAGACATCTTCTGCAAACCACTGGAAACCAGAACAACAAGAGAGGATATTTTTTAAGTACTGGACAGCTTTGTGGCATCAAATGGACTTTGGTGGTCAAGATATGTTGGTAGCTGTACTGATGGCGCAAAAGCCATGACAGGGAGACATAGTCCAGTGGTAACGTGTGCAAGCAGTTGCTCTCGATGCTACTTGGGTACACTGCAGCATCCACCAAGAGGCTCTTGCTGCCAAAGGAATGCTTGACAGCTTGAAAAACATTTTGGACACTACAGTGAAAATGGTTAACTTTGTTTAAAGCAAGGCCCCTGAACTCTTGTGTATTTTCTGCACTATGCAATGATATGGGCAGCGACAATGTAACGCTTTTACAACATACAGAAAGAAGTGCGCTGGTTATCAAGGGGCAAAGTATTGATTCGTTTTTTTTAAATTGAGAGACGAGCTTAAAGTTTTCTTTACTGACCATAATTTTCACTTGTCTGACCGCTTGCACGAGGACGAGTTTCTCACACGACTGGCCTATCTAGGTGATGTTTTTCCTCGCCTGAATGATCTGAATCTACGATAACAGGGACTCTCCGCAACTATATTCAATGTGCTGGACAAAACTGAGGCTACGATTAAGAAGTTGGAGCTCTTCAATGTCTGCATTAACAAGGACAACACACAGGTCTTTCCATCATTGTCTCTTTTGTTTGTGTGCAAATGAACTCAAGCTTACGGACAATGTCAAATTTGATATAGCGAAGCACCTGAGTGAGTTGGGTGCGCAATTACGCAGGTACTTTCCCGAAATGGACGACACAAACAACTGGATTCGTTATTCCTTTCATGCCCTGCCTCCAGTCCACGTACCGATATCTGAACAAGAGAAATTGCAACAAGCAGTTCTGTGAAAATGGAATTTAATCATAAGCCTCTACCAGATTTCTGGATTGGGCTGTGCTCAGAGTGTACTGCCTTGGAAAATCACGCTGTTAAGACACTGATGCCCTTTGTAACCACGTACATATGTGAGAGTGGATTCTCGGCCCTCACTAGCATGAAAACTAAATACAGGCACAGACTGTATATCCTTTCAAGCACACCCTTCTCATTAACCTGTGGTGAGTTATTCACAATTTTCAATTAACAAATAAAGTTTTATATGTAAGATGGCTAAATAAAGATCTAAATGATTGATTATGATTATATTATTATTTGTGCCCTTGTCCTATAAGAGCTCTTTGTCACTTCCCATGAGCCAGGTTGTGACAAACTCACACTCATTCTTATGTTTAATAAATGTATCGTATAGTGTGTGTGTGGCAGGCTTACAATGATGGCAAAAAAACGACATTTGAGAGTGCGCTGACCCTGGTGCTAGAGGGGGTACGCAGCTGGAGGTTGAATGTTTGAAGGGGTAGGCAGCTGGAGGTTGAATGTTTGAAGGGGTAGGCAGCTGGAGGTTGAATGTTTGAAGGGGTAGGCAGCTGGAGGTTGAATGTTTGAAGGGGTAGGCAGCTGGAGGTTGAATGTTTGAAGGGGTAGGCAGCTGGAGGTTGAATGTTTGAAGGGGTAGGCAGCTGGAGGTTGAATGTTTGAAGGGGTAGGCAGCTGGAGGTTGAATGTTTGAAGGGGTACGGGACTACAAAAAGTTTGGGAACCACTGGTCTACCGTATCAAAAGCTTTGGCCACGTCAATGAAAATAGCAGCACAGCATCGCTTTATAACTGCCTTAATGTTGCTGGACCCCAGGAAGAGTAGCTGCTGATGGGCATACATAGTAAATACAAATACACACTCAGTCGTTTCTCAAGGGTCTATCTCACTTTCAAAATGTATCCTTTCCTCCTAACATCATTGAACACGATTGGGTCTGTAAATTCAATGCAGAGACTAGTCTTTTCACATCGATGTAGATCATCAAGGAGAGGAGATGAGGAGACAAGGAGAGGAAGCAAACAAAGACTATTGAGATACACCCCTTGGGAACGGTTCACTAACTGAGGCGGAGGTATCTGATGTAGCCTGGTTGGTTGGTTCGCTCTGAAGGTCTGCCAACGATCCAGCGGCAGTGCTGACACTGAAGACCACAGCTGTTGCACCACAGTAGAGAAAGGGGAGAGTGTGTGTGTGTGTGTCACTCCACAAGAATAGTAAACAAACACAAATTTGACCAACTGGGGACATTTTGTTAGTCCCCATGAGGTTAAATGCTATTTCTAGGGGTATAGGGTTAAGGTTAGAATTAGTGGGGTTAGTTTTAGGGTTATGTTTAGGGTTAGGAGCTAGGGTTAGGTTTAGGGTTTGGGTTAGGAGCTAGGGTTAGGTTTAGGGTTATGGTTAGGAGCTAAGGTTAGGGTTAGGGTTAGGAGCTAGGGTTAGGTTTAGGGTTATGGTTAGGAGCTAAGGTTAGGGTTAGGAGCTAGGGTTAGGTTTAGGGTTATGGTTAGGAGCTAGGGTTAGGTTTAGGGTTATGTTAGGAGCTAGGGTTAGGGTTAGGTTTAGGGTTATGGTTAGGAGCTAAGGTTAGGGTTAGGAGCTAGGGTTAGGTTCAGGGTTAGGAGCTAGGGTTAGGTTTAGGGTTATGGTTAGGAGCTAAGGTTAGGGTTAGTGTTAGGAGCTAGGGTTAGGTTTAGGGTTATGGTTAGGAGCTAGGGTTAGGTTTAGGGTTATGGTTAGGAGCTAAGGTTAGGGTTAGGAGCTAGGGTTAGGTTTAGGGTTATGGTTAGGAGCTAAGGTTAGGGTTAGGAGCTAGGGTTAGGTTTAGGGTTATGGTTAGGAGCTAGGGTTAGGTTTAGGGTTATGTTAGGAGCTAGGGTTAGGGTTAGGTTTAGGGTTATGGTTAGGAGCTAAGGTTAGGGTTAGGAGCTAGGGTTAGGTTCAGGGTTAGGAGCTAGGGTTAGGTTTAGGGTTATGGTTAGGAGCTAAGGTTAGGGTTAGGGTTAGGAGCTAGGGTTAGGTTTAGGGTTATGGTTAGGAGCTAGGGTTAGGTTTAGGGTTATGGTTAGGAGCTAAGGTTAGGGTTAGGAGCTAGGGTTAGGTTTAGGGTTATGGTTAGGAGCTAGGGTTAGGTTTAGGGTTATGTTAGGAGCTAGGGTTAGGGTTAGGTTTAGGGTTATGGTTAGG
Organism: Salmo salar; assembly: GCF_965601325.2. Classification (NCBI taxonomy): domain Eukaryota; kingdom Metazoa; phylum Chordata; class Actinopteri; order Salmoniformes; family Salmonidae; genus Salmo; species Salmo salar. The sequence goes on from NC_138292.1 coordinate 69,545,105, forward strand.
AGCTAAGGTTAGGGTTAGGAGCTAGGGTTAGGTTCAGGGTTAGGAGCTAGGTTTAGGGTTAGGAGCTAGGATTAGGTTTAGGGTTAGGTTTAAGGTTAGGGTTAGGTTTAGGGTTAGGAGCTAGGGTTAGGGTTAGGAGCTAGGGTTAGGTTTAGGGTTAGGTTTAAGGTTAGGTTTTTGGGTAAAGGGTTAGGGTTAGGGTTTTGGGTTAGCTGTCCAAGACTGTGTGTGTATGTGTGTGTGTCCTAAGAGAGAGGAGGACTAGGTTCTCGGTGCTCACCCAGTCTAAATGAGGCTCTGGCACAGCGTTGCTTAGTTGGTGGCCTTGTTTGACCTTCGCTTCCACTGAAAGCCGAAAACAGGAAATGCAAATGTGACAGAGAGTGGGGGGGGGGGGGGCAACACGTTCTCTGATATCATAACAGTAGAGCCATTTGACAGTAAAACCTTCTCTGATGGCATAACAGTAGAGCCATTTGACAGGAAAGCCTTCTCTGATGGCATAACCATAGAGCCATTTGACAGGAAAGCCTTCTCTGATGGCATAACCATAGAGCCATTTGACTTGACACTCAACAAATAGAATGAAGGAAATCAGAGAGAATATGGAGAGAGCAAGTATCAAGGGAAACAAGAGAGAGTTAGAGAGAGGGGGGATAAGCGATAAAGAGAGGATGAAAGAGAGGTAGAAAGAAAAAGTGAAAGCGAAAGAGAGAAAGGGTGAGAGAGATCAGAAAGAGAGAGAGGGGGAGAGAGAGATCATATTAGTTTATAAATATCTCGTCTCGCAGAGTACCATCTTTTTGAATAACTGGGCTCTGGTGGACTCGCACTGCAGATTGGTGTCTGAATACACCCTCTCCTTCTCTTATTCTCTCCTTCTCTCCTTCTCTGCCTCCCTGTCTTCCTCTCCGACCCCCTTTCCTCCTCCACTCTTTTTCTCCCTCATCTTCTCGTCCCTTCCTGTCTCTCTCTCTTCACCCCTCCTGCCTCTCTCTCTTCACCCCACCTGCCTCTCTCTCTTCACCTGCCCTGCCTCTCTCTCTTCACCCCCCCAGCCTCTCTCTCTTCACCCGCCCTGCTCTCTCTCTCTTCACCTGCCCTGCCTCTCTCTTCACCTGCCCTGCTTCTCTCTCTTCCCCCCTCCTGCCTCTCTCTTCATCCCTCCTGCCTCTCTCTCTTCATCCCTCCTGCCTCTCTCTCTTCATCCCTCCTGCCTCTCTCTCTTCCCCACTCTTGCCTCTCTCTCTTCATCCCTCCTGCGTCTCTCTCTTCCCCACTCTTGCCTCTCTCACTCCACCCCTCCTCCCCTCTTGATAAGGATCAGATTCTATCCCTTTCTCTAACACACCTCTCTCTCTCTCTCCCTCCTCCTTTCTTCCCCTCCTTCCTGTATTCCTCTTTTCACCCTCTTTCTATCACTCCTTCAACAGCTGTGTCCTCCTGTAATCACCACTGGCTCTAAAATAGACCATGAGTAGCCAGCCAAACTACAGGCGACTTCACATTAAACCATTTATCAACCATGTGTGAAAGATCTCTCCTCAATCCTCACCTTAGCCATTAGACTGGAAAAACACCAAACAGTATCTAGAAGACTTGGAGCCACTTCATGCTATTCACACACACACACACACACACACACACACACACACACACACACACACACACACACACACACACACACACACACACACACACACACACACACACACACACACATATCCACACACGTATACACACACGTATACACACACACAAACACACATGGACAAGCGTACCAATCTCCCTCTGCCAACACAATCCCTGGATCCTCTGCCTGGAATGACTACAGAGAAGAAGGGGGATACGAGGGAGGGAGAGAGAGGAAAAGAGAGATCTGAGCATGTGTTTTCGTCCACTCTAATCCACAGGGGTTGAATTCTCCATCCTCTTTAGCAAGCACACACACGCACGCACACACTCACACACACACACACACACACACACACAATGTTTGACAGCTGGATTGCACGTTTAAATTCATGCCACGCTGGGCCCTCTACCAAGATGAAGTGTGTGGTAAAGTAGGTTCTTGAAATGTTCAGATCAATTCATTTGGTCATAGATAGGTAATGCAGCTGTCTTGGTAGAGCAGAGCAGCACGTGGTTCCCTGGAAGCAGGTCCGTGCACAGACCACTCACAGACTCGTTGAGCAATTATTACAAGAAGAGGGGAAAACTGCCAAATATTTAGCAAAACTATTTTGAACTGGAATAAATGCTGTGTTATCACCAACACAATTCATTTATTGCTGCTGTCATGTATCCCATTCATTTTCAAACTTTTTGACCCGCGACCCCCAAAAAGGGGGGGGGGGGGGGTGCGAACATGCGGCACAATCGCTGGGCAAATGTAGCCTGTCATTACAGACATACACGATGATGCATTTTCAAAAACGCAAGATAGCCTACGGAAGAAACCGCGTTTTACACCTGCATTTGGAGCTGAAAGTAATTCATGTTAGCAGCCAATAAGTAGGGATGTATATCACCAGAGAGTAGGGGTTGCAGGTTCGCCATCACTTTGAAGGGCAGCCTACCTGAGGAGTGCTCATTGCCAGCCAGGTGGAGGGCAGCCTGCCTGAGGAGTGCTCGTTGCCAGCCAGGTGGAGGGCAGCCTGCCTGAGGAGTGCTCGTTGCCAGCCAGGTGGAGGGCAGCCTACCTGAGGAGTGCTCGTTGCCAGCCAGGTGGAGGGCAGCCTACCTGAGGAGTGCTCGTTGCCAGCCAGGTGGAGGGCAGCCTGCCTGAGGAGTGCTCGTTGCCAGCCAGGTGGAGGGCAGCCTGCCTGAGGAGTGCTCGTTGCCAGCCAGGTGGAGGGCAGCCTGCCTGAGGAGTGCTCGTTGCCAGCCAGGTGGAGGGCAGCCTACCTGAGGAGTGCTCGTTGCCAGCCAGGTGGAGGGCAGCCTACCTGAGGAGTGCTCGTTGCCAGCCAGGTGGAGGGCAGCCTACCTGAGGAGTGCTCGTTGCCAGCCAGGTGGAGGGCAGCCTACCTGAGGAGTGCTTGTTGCCAGCCAGGTGGAGGGCAGCCTGCCTGAGGAGTGCTCGTTGCCAGCCAGGTGGAGGGCAGCCTGCCTGAGGAGTGCTTGTTGCCAGCCAGGTGGAGGGCAGCCTGCCTGAGGAGTGCTCGTTGCCAGCCAGGTGGAGGGCAGCCTACCTGAGGAGTGCTCGTTGCCAGCCAGGTGGAGGGCAGCCTGCCTGAGGAGTGCTCGTTGCCAGCCAGGTGGAGGGCAGCCTACCTGAGGAGTGCTCGTTGCCAGCCAGGTGGAGGGCAGCCTGCCTGAGGAGTGCTCGTTGCCAGCCAGGTGGAGGGCAGCCTACCTGAGGAGTGCTCGTTGCCAGCCAGGTGGAGGGCAGCCTACCTGAGGAGTGCTCGTTGCCAGCCAGGTGGAGGGCAGCCTACCTGAGGAGTGCTCGTTGCCAGCCAGGTGGAGGGCAGCCTACCTGAGGAGTGCTCGTTGCCAGCCAGGTGGAGGGCAGCCTACCTGAGGAGTGCTCGTTGCCAGCCAGGTGGAGGGCAGCCTACCTGAGGAGTGCTCGTTGCCAGCCAGGTGGAGGGCAGCCTACCTGAGGAGTGCTCGTTGCCAGCCAGGTGGAGGGCAGCCTACCTGAGGAGTGCTCGTTGCCAGCCAGGTGGAGGGCAGCCTACCTGAGGAGTGCTCGTTGCCAGCCAGGTGGAGGGCAGCCTACCTGAGGAGTGCTCGTTGCCAGCCAGGTGGAGGGCAGCCTACCTGAGGAGTGCTCGTTGCCAGCCAGGTGGAGGGCAGCCTGCCTGAGGAGTGCTCGTTGCCAGCCAGGTGGCCCTGTTCTTCCTCACAAATATCGGAATCCATTTCCCAGAATATTTCATCTTCATCTCGTAGTATTGAAGGTAGTGTGATGTTACAGGCTGCTTATCTTTAGACATGTAGCAAAAAGCCAAACTAGGCCTTTCTGATATATTAAAATGATCAATCAAATCGCCAGGTACGCTATAATTGTTCTGGCAGTAGGAGTCAGTAGTAGATCGCTAAATGGTATTTAATATGGATAATATAAATGTAGGCCTAATCTGTTTTTTCCAGGCAAAACTTGAGGAAATGAATCAAGTTATTTCTGGTCACTAGTCTGGATATGCCAGATTTGCGTGCCAAAGCTGATGACTGGTCATTGGTCAACAATCAAGACACTCACGTTTTTGGTTCTGAATATATACCAGGCGGTGTCAGAAGAAGGCCCCAAAAAATTGTCAAAGACTCCAGTCACCCAAGTCATAGACTGTTCTCTCTACTATCACACGGCAAGCGGTACTGGAGCGCCAAGTCTAGGTCCAAGAGGCTTCTTAACAGCTTCTACCCCCAAGCCATAAGACTGCTGAAACATGAATCAAATGGCCACCCAGACTATTTACATTGATATCCCCCCCATTGGTTTTATACTGCTGCTACTTGCTGTTTATTATTCATGCATAGTCACTTTACCCCTACCTACATGTACAAATGACCTCAACTAACCTGTATAGGGGGTTGTGCGGGGTCATTGATTCAGTACCGGTACCCCCTGTATGTATATAGCCTCGTTATTGTTATGTAATCTTCTTGTGTTACTTGATTAGATTTTTTTACTTTAGTTTACTTAGTAAATATTTTCTTAACTCTATTTCATGAACTGCATTGTTGGTTAAGGGCATGTTTGGCTATTTTCTATCCTCCACTTTATTAAATAACTGTATGGGTAGGTGGTGTTTTTAGCTTAGCATTAACCATAAAGAGTATCGCTCTTCCTCTGCCAGACATGGAGACATAGCTGCCAGAGTTCAAGAGTGGCTTGTGTGGTGTTTACAATTTTTACAAGAATGTGAGGCCATCTATGAAAGCCCAAACAGAGATCAGCCTGTCTGTGTGTGTGTGACCTCAGAGCGAGGTCCTGGGTGCTCCCTCTTTCTAAATAAGGCTCTGACACTGTGCTGTCCTTGTCAGGGGGCCAAGCATAGTTTACCAGGCCACACACACACACACACACACACCACACACACACACACACACACACACACACACACACACACACACACACACACACACACACACACACACACACACACACACACACACACACACACACACACACAGTGGGCTAAAATAGAATCCACCACCTCTCTGTCTGGCAAACACTCTGACAGCTCTCTCTCTCTCTCTCTCTCTCTCTCTCTCTCTCTCTCTCTCTCTCTACTGCTTCTCTCTCTACTGCTTCTCTCTCTTCCCCTTACCCCCCCCCCCCCCCTCCATCTCTCTCTGTCCTTTGTATTCCAGCCCAGTGTCACCTTACAGCCCTGTCCTACAGTGCCCCCTCCCTCATAACTCACCTGCTGGGGAGTAGAATGGCTCTGACCTGTGGCTGACCCTCAATATGTGTTTATGGAGACAGCAAGGCCGGAACATACCATTTGAGTGGGGCCAGAGGGGTGTTATGTGAAGTTGATACAGTGTACAGTAATGAAGGGTGGTTGACTGCATTGAGGTTAATAAGGAGAATTAAGAGAGAAGGGCAGTGGGACTTTGCAGGTGTAAAATCTTATTGCTATGTTATGAAGCAGAGGATATTAACTGATGAAGTGCTTACTTGCTTCTGACGTCTCAATGTGCCGCATGATGACCGGAACCCTCTGTTGTTCATGACAGCTGGAAGCCTCCTCCGTTCTGACGATGTTATGAAGTAGGGGATATTTACTGTGTGACCGTCACACTCGCACGTCACACAGATAACACACTCCTACCAACACACATAAACAACACTCTCACACCTCCCAAGACAATTCACAGCCATACACACACAAAAAAGAGAATGAGAACTTGATGAGAGAGAGATGAAGAGAAAAAGAGAGAGATAAAGAGAGAGAGTTGAAGAGAGAGAGAGAGAGAGAGATGGAGAGAGAGATTTCTTGTTAGAGTGTGCATCTGCTGTTCTATTTTGTCTGCCAACCAGCCGTCTGTCTCGGTGCTACTGTAGTTATGACTGGACCAACCAGCCGTCTGTCTCAGTGCTACTGTAGTTATGACTGGACCAACCAGCCGTCTGTCTCAGTGCTACTGTAGTTATGACTGGACCAACCAGCCGTCTGTCTCAGTGCTACTGTAGTTATGACTGGACCAACCAGCCGTCTGTCTCAGTGCTACTGTAGTTATGACTGGACCAACCAGCCGTCTGTCTCAGTGCTACTGTAGTTATGACTGGACCAACCAGCCGTCTGTCTCAGTGCTACTGTAGTTATGACTGGACCAACCAGCCGTCTGTCTCAGTGCTACTGTAGTTATGACTGGACCAACCAGCCGTCTGTCTCAGTGCTACTGTAGTTATGACTGGACCAACCAGCCGTCTGTCTCAGTGCTACTGTAGTTATGACTGGACCAACCAGTCGTCTGTCTCAGTGCTACTGTAGTTATGACTGGACCAACCAGCCGTCTGTCTCTGCTACTGTAGTTATGACTGGACCAACCAGCCGTCTGTCTCAGTGCTACTGTAGTTATGACTGGACCAACCAGCCGTCTGTCTCAGTGCTACTGTAGTTATGACTGGACCAACCAGCCGTCTGTCTCTGCTACTGTAGTTATGACTGGACCAACCAGCCGTCTGTCTCAGTGCTACTGTAGTTATGACTGGACCAACCAGCCGTCTGTCTCTGCTACTGTAGTTATGACTGGACCAACCAGCCGTCTGTCTCAGTGCTACTGTAGTTATGACTGGACCAACCAGTCGTCTGTCTCAGTGCTACTGTAGTTATGACTGGACCAACCAGCCGTCTGTCTCTGCTACTGTAGTTATGACTGGACCAACCAGCCGTCTGTCTCAGTGCTACTGTAGTTATGACTGGACCAACCAGCCATCTGTCTCAGTGCTACTGTAGTTATGACTGGACCAACCAGCCGTCTGTCTCAGTGCTACTGTAGTTATGACTGGACCAACCAGCCGTCTGTCTCAGTGCTACTGTAGTTATGACTGGACCAACCAGCCGTCTGTCTCTGCTACTGTAGTTATGACTGGACCAACCAGCCGTCTGTCTCAGTGCTACTGTAGTTATGACTGGACCAACCAGTCGTCTGTCTCAGTGCTACTGTAGTTATGACTGGACCAACCAGCCGTCTGTCTCAGTGCTACTGTAGTTATGACTGGACCAACCAGCCGTCTGTCTCAGTGCTACTGTAGTTATGACTGGACCAACCAGCCGTCTGTCTCTGCTACTGTAGTTATGACTGGACCAACCAGCCGTCTGTCTCAGTGCTACTGTAGTTATGACTGGACCAACCAGCCGTCTGTCTCAGTGCTACTGTAGTTATGACTGGACCAACCAGCCGTCTGTCTCAGTGCTACTGTAGTTATGACTGGACCAACCAGCCGTCTGTCTCTGCTACTGTAGTTATGACTGGACCAACCAGCCGTCTGTCTCAGTGCTACTGTAGTTATGACTGGACCAACCAGTCGTCTGTCTCAGTGCTACTGTAGTTATGACTGGACCAACCAGCCGTCTGTCTCTGGTACTGTAGTTATGACTGGACCAACCAGTCGTCTGTCTCAGTGCTACTGTAGTTATGACTGGACCAACCAGCCGTCTGTCTCTGCTACTGTAGTTATGACTGGACCAACCAGCCGTCTGTCTCTGCTACTGTAGTTATGACTGGACCAACCAGCCGTCTGTCTCAGTGCTACTGTAGTTATGACTGGACCAACCAGCCGTCTGTCTCAGTGCTACTGTAGTTATGACTGGACCAACCAGTCGTCTGTCTCAGTGCTACTGTAGTTATGACTGGACCAACCAGCCGTCTGTCTCAGTGCTACTGTAGTTATGACTGGACCAACCAGCCGTCTGTCTCAGTGCTACTGTAGTTATGACTGGACCAACCAGTCGTCTGTCTCAGTGCTACTGTAGTTATGACTGGATAAACAGATGAAGGGGAGAGAGAACGAGGGAATGGGAGGGGAGGAGGAGAAACATCATTTTCATCAGGATTATCGTCACATCTGTGGAAAAAGCCCCGGGCTGTGTCCCAAATGCACCCTATTCCCTATAGTGCACTGTGGGCCCAAGTCAACAGTGATAGAGTGCCATTTGGGACACAGCCCAGTGTTTATAGATTCTGTGGGCTGAGAACCAGAGGTGGTTCTCCTTTGACTCGCTCTAGCCAGGAAATGTAGGTAGGGCCGCCGCCCCCTCTCTCTGATGAATCATGTATTCGTCTCCGCCGTTCCTCCCACCTGATTACATTGTTTGTTAGCAGTGTGTTTTCCCACTTGTGTGTGTGTTTTCGCACCACAGACGAGAGGGAGTTCGAGTGTGTGTGTGTGTGTGTGTGTGTGTGTGTGTGTGTGTGTGTGTGTGTGTGTGTGTGTGTGTGTGTGTGTGTGTGTGTGTGTGTGTGTGTGTGTGTGTGTGTGTGTTTCACAGCAGGCGAGAGAATGACAGAAATCTACTGCTATTAACCAGGAAATGTCTTGTTTGTTTATTAATAAACACGTTAGAGAAGATAGCTGCAGCATGTAGCATATGTGTTTTCGTTTTTTTTGTACAATATATTTATTGCCATTTCTTTTTTTACAATTTAACATTCATCAAAATGTGACACAGATAATGCCCCGTTATTCCTTCCACCTACACAAAACACCATGCTACATGGGGGCACATCGTGCAAAAGCCTTCCCTCCCCAACACAGGAACACCCCCCTCCCTCCCCTCTACCGGTATTAGCTTCACTGATTAACAACAAAAAAAGAAACAGAATGACATACACATTCCATGCTAGAAAATACATTATTCAACACAAAAACAAATAATAATAATACATTAATGAATGAAGTAGTAATGAGACAGCTAAGGTGACGTCTCTAGAACCTGCTGAAAGTCCCCCCAGACATCACTACATTCAAAGGGTTTATTACGTCAATTGTATGTTATTCTTTCAGATGGAATATAGGAAGATAGTTCTTTTAGCCACATCTGCTTGCTTGGCGGAGTGTCACTCTTCCATATAATAGCTGTGCATTTATTGGCTGCAATGACTGCCAATTTAATGAATCTGGTTTTGCTACCAATATTAACTGCTAGAGCAGAATCATCTCCAAGAAGAATAAGGGAAGGATCTAGTGGTACCATCATATTAGTGACCTGTGATAAGATCTGAATAATGTCCTTCCAATGATTGCTTAGTTCAGGGCAGGACAAAAACATATGCATAAGTGTGCCCACTCCCGCTTTACACCTTGGGCAAAAATGTGGAATATTTAGAATTGATCTTATACAGTCTCTCTGGTGTAAAGTAGACCCTATGTAAAATATTGAATTGCATCAACTTGTGCCTTGTGTTTAATGAAAGACTCTGAGCATCTAAAAAGAACTTTCCCCATTTCTCATCCTCAAAAATGAGACCAAAGTCATCATGCCACTTCATGCAAGCTTTCAGAGGTTCTTCATTCCGTCAGAGCTTGAAGACCAGAGTACATGGAGGAAATGAAACCTTTTACCCCTTTCCTTTCCAGCCACAGTTTATCAGTTCTAGGTTTACTCATGGGCTGAATCTTACCTCCCTGCTGAGTGGCAATGTAATGCCTAACCTGTAGGTACTTGAAGAAATGCGCTTGAGGTAACTGAAAATGAGATGCCAGTTGTTGAAAGGATAGTAGTTCACCTTCTCTATAGAGATTACCAAATGTTTTAATTCCTTTGTTGAACCAAGAAAATGTAATACCATCTCTCAGGGCTTTGGGTAAGATGGGGTTATTATAGAAAGGTGTTTGTTCATATATAGATCTAAGCCCTTCTGTTTGTTTACAGACTTCAATCCATATATTTAAAGTGTTTTTAATGAAAGGGTTGTTTATGAGACCTAGCAAAGCTTTAGGTGGGCTAATATAAGGTATAGATGCCAATGTAGCAGGGGTCAGACACTCCTCTATCTGTCTCCAAGAGGGTGAACTTGTTGTATCTTGCCATACCCACACAGCCTTTAACTGAGATGCCCAGTAATACAACAGGAAGTCAGGTTGAGTGAGTCCTCCTTCTGAGTATGGTTTTCATAAAGTAGTGAGTTTCACTCTGGGGGGTTTCCCTTTCCACAGAAATGAAGAGACCTTCCTATTAAGTTGTTTGAAAAAAACTTTGGGAATAGGAAAGGGCAAGGTTTGAAAAAGGTACAAGAATTTTGGTAATATATTCATCTTTACACAATTGACCCGCCCAATAAGAGAAATTGGTAAATCCCGCCATCTATCCAATTCTTCCCCAACCTTTTTGAGAAGTGGAGTATAGTTCAGTTGATATGTCTTAATCATTTCAGAGGGAATTTGCAATCCAAGATATGTTGGTCTAAGATTAGGTTTTGCATAGCTGCCCTGTTAAAAGGCATACTTATACTCTTCGATAGGTTTATTTTATATCCTGAAAAGATCCCTTATTCTTTCAGGATGTCAACTAATTCTCGGAGTGAAATTTCTGGTTTAGTGAGGTAAAGTAAAATGTCATCGGCATATAGCGAGACCAGATGTTCACGCCCACCTATACGAACACCATGGATGGATGGATGAGATCTAAAAGCTTCTGCCAGTGGCTCTATAGCCAAAGAAAAAAGGAGAGGACTAGCGGGACAACCCTGTCTTATGTCACGTGATAGAGAGAACTGTGAGGAAATGTTTCCATTAGTCAGGATCTGAGCTACCGGACATTTGTACAGTAATCTAATCAGACCAACATACTTAGTTCCAATATCCATCCTCTGTAAAATTTCAAACAGGTAGTTCCATTCTATGCGGTCAAAAGCTTTTTCCACATCTAATGAAGCCGCCACTACAGGTTCTTGGTCATTCTCTACATAACGCATAATATTAAATAATCTACTGATATTATCAGGAGATGAGCGGTTTCTTACAAAGCCTATTTGGTCCATATCAATCATGTCCGGAAGAACCTAATTCAGTCTAAGAGCTATGAGTTTCACAAGAATCTTATATGAAGTGTTCAATAGAGATATTGGTCTATACGACCCACAACGCAGAGGATCTTTCCCAGGTTTTAACAAAACTGTGATCGGTGCTTGTTCAAGTGTGTCTGGGAGCTTTTCTGTCTCTATGGCATAATTAAACATACTGCAAAGAGGCTCAATTAGTTTGGGTAAAAAGGATCGATAGAAATCAATAGGGAATCCGTCTAACCCTGGTGATTTTCCCCCAGCAGTGTTGAAAATGGATTCCCTAATTTCCTCTGATGTAATCTCTTTCTCCAAGTGCTCTCTATCCTCATCAGTTAAAGTTTGTCCATTGAGTTTGTTCAAAAACTCATGCATTGTGGCAGGGGCATCCCCTTCAGACTTGTACAATGTTTCTTAAAACTCCCTGAAGCCTACATTAATTTCCTCCGGACTGTGAACAACTGTTATTGGGTAGCTTAATAGAGCTAATAACTCAACTAGCTTCCTCTCGTCTTATCTGCCAAGCAAGCAACTTTCCTGCTTTATCTCCATGTTCGTAGTAGTTTTTGTTTTGTCCTCCTAAGAGCATTTTCCGCTTTATGGGTCGTCAGGGTGTTATATTCCAATCGCTTTTGGTCAAATTTTTGTAGAGTTGAGTCGTCAAATGTTTATACTATGTTCATTTTCCAGATCTCTGATTTCATTCTCCAACGAATTTACTTGAGCCTTATACATCTTACGAGCACCTGAACAAATGTAACTAAAGGATATGATTTGCCCACTCAGATATGCAAGGAGAGCTTCCCATAAAATTAGGGGGGAGGCAGAGTTGTTATTGGTGCTAAAAAATATGTCTATATGAGTGTTGAGAAATGTTACAAATGTGGGATTATTTAGTATGTGCCAAACCTCCATCTTCTTGAGGGTGGCTGTGCTCTACTGACAGGTACTGAAGCCAGCAGGGCAGAATGATCTGATATACATCTTGGTAAGTATTTATACCCAGTAGTTAAACTTCCCTTGGCTGCAGGAATAAGAAATAAGTTAATTCTAGAGTAACTGTTATGGACAGGGGAGTAAAATTAGTATTCTTTAACCTTTTGGTTTGGTTCATTTCTGCTTTTAACATTTTATCTGCCTGTGATGATACTATTAGAGGAAGATCTATCACTGGAAGGGTCCAGACCCAAGTTAAAATCGCCCTCCCATTAAAATCTCTGATGATGGGCACGTTAACTTCAAAAAGATGTCTTGGTAAAATGTAGGATCATCATGGTTAGGCCCATACACATTCACAATAGTAATGGGCTCAGTGTTAATGAAACCTTGAATGATCACAAACCTACCCCCTTTGTCTTTAATCTGAGATTGTATCTGGAAGAGGCAATGCTTATTAATGAGTATGTATGACACTTAATGTTAAGTGTCATAAATGTATAGTTATTAGGTGCCGACATCTTTAAAGAAAATAAGAAATAGAGTAAAGGAAAGAAACAAAATAGCTTTGAGTAAATACAACGTGTACAAAATGAAATGATGAAAGTATAAAGTAGTAAACATCTCGTGAGCCAATACCCTGACCCTACCACAACCCCCCCCCCCCCCCAACTGAGGGAGTTAAAGAACCCATATCCTTAGACGCTAGTCTTTAAGCTAGATGTACCTGCTATGCATAGCATCACTCGAATTAGGTTCATTCTAAATTATATGTATATGGAATTAGAAGTACATTGACTGTTCCTTGTAGCATGAAAATATTGTTAGTCAAGTAACAAAATACAATTTGATTACAACAATTTTGACCGGACTATTTAGCCCAACTTGAGCATGTCTCAAAAAAAAGCCAAAAAACAACAACTCGGGTGCGTTCATAGTCACCAACGGAGCCTACCCGCACACCCAAATGTCAACCAATCGGCATTCCCCAAAGCGCCCTGAAACCTGTGCCGCTCGGCGATAAAAGTGATGACCACAAACGCACCCCGGCAGGTCAGGAAAAAAGACATCAAGCCATGATGTATAAATGAAAACCTTTACCAGACGATAACTATCATCTCTGAAATGTAAAATAGGGACAAGTAGTTAAACAATCACCATCCTCCTGAGTTCACCCTCCCCCCAAAATATTATATATACACACATGTATGCACATACACAAGTGTAAAGCTATCAGCTAGCTGGCAATTAGGCGGCCAGCCAGTGAGTAGCTTATCCCTGTCTCGGTATCACTAACGCCAGCATACATCTCTAACAATAAACAAGCCAGCAAACGTAATAGTAGCTCAAATTCCCTGAAGTAATATAAACAACATAGCTTGAAACCCAGTCAAAAGCCACATAACTATTTAACCAAACCCGACTGGACCTCTTTGCATAAAATAAAGTATACAGCAAAAATGTAACTACCTGGCATAGTGAGAATGTATAGTAGCTACAGCTACGCCCTTGTAATCTTAGCGAGCTGGCTAAATAGCACAGCCAGTCATTATCACGCTAGCCATCTAGCCAGCCATCCAGCCAGTCATTATCACACTAGCCATCTAGCCAGCTATCCAGCCAGTCATTATCACGCTAGCCATCTAGCCAGCCATCCAGCCAGTCATTATCACGCTAGCCATCTAGCCAGCCATCCAGCCAGTCATTATCACGCTAGCCATCTAGCCAGCTATCCAGCCAGTCATTATCATGCTAGCCATCTAGCCAGCTATCCAGCCAGTCATTATCACACTAGCCATCTAGCCAGCTATCCAGCCAGTCATTATCACGCTAGCCATCTAGCCAGCTATCCAGCCAGTCATTATCACGCTAGCCATCTAGCCAGCTAGTCGTTATCACACTAGCCATCTAGCCAGCCAATCCGCCAGTCATTATCACGCTAGCCATCTAGCCAGCTATCCAGCCAGTCGTTATCACACTAGCCATCTAGCCAGCTATCCAGCGAGTCATTATCACGCTAGCCATCTAGCCAGCTATCCAGCCAGTCATTATCACACTAGCCATCTAGCCAGCCATCCAGCCAGTCATTATCACGCTAGCCATCTAGCCAGCTATCCAGCCAGTCATTATCACACTAGCCATCTAGCCAGCCATCCAGCCAGTCATTATCACGCTAGCCATCTAGCCAGCTATCCAGCCAGTCATTATCACGCTAGCCATCTAGCCAGCTATCCAGCCAGTCATTATCACACTAGCCATCTAGCCAGCCATCCAGCCAGTCATTATCACGCTAGCCATCTAGCCAGCTATCCAGCCAGTCATTATCACGCTAGCCATCTAGCCAGCCAGCCAGTCGATCATATGAGTAATTTCGTTGTTTCCTCATGTGCTAACAGTTCACTATCCACTGTATCCAAGTTCAAAAGACAGTTCCTCGGTGTGTAGTAGACGTGAACAAGTCAGAAATTTCTTTCCTCATGTATGTTTCAGCCATCAAATGTGCGCTCAGCATTCTTGGTTTTGATCCACAAAGTCGCTGGGTAGCGCAGGCCATATGCCAAGCCAGCCTGACGCAGAAGTCTCTTCAGTGGGGAGAAAGCCATCCTCCTCTTGTGTAGTGTGGGAGAAAGATCCAGAAAGATCATGATTCTGGCATCTCCGTACTTGAGCTCTACCTTTGCTCGGGCAGCAGAGGATGCAAACAGTGTCCTGGTACCGTAGAAATTGAATGACAAATGCTCTGGGTGCAACCTGGCCAGGCAGCCGCCTCCGTAGGGTGCGATGGGCCCTCTCGATCTCCAGTGGGTGCGCGGGAGGGGGTAGATCCAGAATTTTGGGAATCCATTCCTGTAGAAAGGAGATCGCTTCTCTTCCCTGCACGGCCTCCGGGAAACCTTGAAGTCTCAAATTCGTCTCAAATTATATGTTTAAGGTAATGACTAAAAGTATTCCACCCTGTTACTGTATAATGGAGTGAAACGTATTTGAATCATGAGACTAGAATTCTCTAATGTGTGTGCGTAGGACAAGTTAAGACTTTACTATTTAGCAATATAGGCGAGACAGTGTGTGCATAGGAAAAAAGGAAACTGATAACAGGAAGGAGGTCTCCTCACCCAGGGAGGGGAGAAACCGTTAGGCTTGCAGTAGATTATGTAACATGTTGCAGGATATGATAAGCAATGTATGTGTTGTAGAAAACTTGTAAACAGCATTGACAGTGTTAGAGAGGAGGAGGGGCATTTATATGACCAAATGTGAGGTATAAAAGGCTGTGTGCATTGTATAATTTTCAGAATTCTCGTGAATAAACATTTGGACTATTGTAAACTGGGATTCTGCCTGTTTCATTCAACCAGAATCTTACAAACTCTGGGTTTCAGACTGAGTAGTTTAATTGAATTTCGGTTTAAGAACATTGAGAACATAATTCTCGTAACAAGCGCCTTCGGAAATTTTTGAAATAATCAAATTTCTCTTCGAGTTTAGAGATGGCGTCTTCCAACGTCTTGTATTTTTGGTCCACTTCCTCGCGGACGTCCAGGATGGCAGCCTGGTGGTCAGCATGGTCTTTTTCTAACTTTGTCACTCGTCCCTTTGTGGCTTTCTGGTCTTCGTGGAGTTTATCGACCAGTACATCAATTTTGCTGAGGCGTTCAGAAAGTGTCTCTTGGATTTTTGTTATACCCTTGTCCATCTCCATTCTGAACCATGCTGGTGCTTCTTCTGAGCTAGCATCTGCCGAGGCCGAAGAAGGGCTCTCAGCGGGGCGTTTTTCCATGCCTCATCTGAGGCTTTGTCATATTGGGCATATTTTGCTTTGGCGATACAATAGATGTTTTAACTTCCAACTCACTATTAACGAATAGTTAAACCGTGTCAAAATGCCTTCAAATTGTTTGAAAGTTTGATGACACTACGCAGACGCGTCTTGTTAGAGCTTCACCATTGCCGGAAGTCTCAGCATATGTGGTTTTCACAATAGACTCTCTGTGTGCGTGTGTGTGTGTGCGTGTGCGTGTGCGTGTGTGCGTGTGTGCGGGTGTGTGTGTGTGTGTGTGTGGCGGGTTGTGTGTGTGGGAGTTGTACAATCTGACTGAGGATTCTGATATAAAAGGTGGCTATTTCCCAATTCTTTCCCATGTTTGGGTACCTCAGTTTTACCTCACCTTCAACAACTCCTCAGGTTTGGTCAACAAGGGACGTGCAGCTTATCTTTTGTCAGGCTCTCTTCTTTCCCTGGGACATAGTTTTGTACAAAACACAATGCTGGTCTGGTCATATTACAGCCAAGACTGAAGGAGGAGGAAGGTGTCTGGTCCTAAATGAGACTCCTCTAACGCCTCCATTGTTTTAGCTAGGGCCATGCAGGTTACACTATGGAACACTGAGAGTAGACTATAGGGGTGTGACCACTGACCAGGTTACACTATGGAACACTGAGAGTAGACTATAGGGGTGTGACCACTGACCAGGTTACACTATGGAACACTGAGAGTAGACTATAGGGGTGTGACCACTGACCAGGTTACACTATGGAACACTGAGAGTAGACTATAGGGGTGTGACCACTGACCAGGTAACACTATGGAACACTGAGAGGAGACTATAGGGGTGTGACCACTGACCAGGTTACACTATGGAACACTGAGAGTAGACTATAGGGGTGTGACCACTGACCAGGTAACACTATGGAACACTGAGAGTAGACTATAGGGGTGTGACCACTGACCAGGTAACACTATGGAACACTGAGAGTAGACTATAGGGGTGTGACCACTGACCAGTTTACTCAGTGGAACACTGAGAGTAGACTATAGGGGTGTGACCACTGACCAGGTAACACTATGGAACACTGAGAGTAGACTATAGGGGTGTGACCACTGACCAGGTTACACTATGGAACACTGAGAGGAGACTATAGGGGTGTGACCACTGACCAGGTAACACTATGGAACACTGAGAGTAGACTATAGGGGTGTGACCACTGACCAGGTTACACTATGGAACACTGAGAGTAGACTATAGGGGTGTGACCACTGACCAGGTAACACTATGGAACACTGAGAGTAGACTATAGGGGTGTGACCACTGACCAGGTAACACTATGGAACACTGAGAGTAGACTATAGGGGTGTGACCACTGACCAGTTTACTCAGTGGAACACTGAGAGTAGACTATAGGGGTGTGACCACTGACCAGGTAACACTATGGAACACTGAGAGTAGACTATAGGGGTGTGACCACTGACCAGGTTACACTATGGAACACTGAGAGTAGACTATAGGGGTGTGACCACTGACCAGGTTACTGAGTGGAACACTGAGAGTAGACTATAGGGGTGTGACCACTGACCAGGTTACACTATGGAACACTGAGAGTAGACTATAGGGGTGTGACCACTGACCAGGTTACACTATGGAACACTGAGAGGAGACTATAGGGGTGTGACCACTGACCAGGTTACTCTATGGAACACTGAGAGGAGACTATAGGGGTGTGACCACTGACCAGGTAACACTATGGAACACTGAGAGGAGACTATAGGGGTGTGACCACTGACCAGGTAACACTATGGAACACTGAGAGGAGACTATAGGGGTGTGACCACTGACCAGGTTACTGAGTGGAACACTGAGAGTAGACTATAGGGGTGTGACCACTGACCAGGTTACACTATGGAACACTGAGAGTAGACTATAGGGGTGTGACCACTGACCAGGTTACACTATGGAACACTGAGAGGAGACTATAGGGGTGTGACCACTGACCAGGTTACTCTATGGAACACTGAGAGGAGACTATAGGGGTGTGACCACTGACCAGGTTACTGAGTGGAACACTGCCCATTGGTGTTCATGTGATAGGAATATCAGGGTTGTTGTTTCAGTCCGTCCCTGACAGGCATAATAAAAACAAGACAGGGAAGACATACGTCATTGACATCTATGTATTGTAAGGGACTATTCCCAGGACCACCCATACATAAAATGTATGCCTGCATGACTGTAAGTCACTTTGTGTGAAAGCATCTGCTAAATGCCATATGTATTATTGTGTGACCTGGGTGTGACCAGGTACTCTAAGGAATGCTGAACGCTACCCACTGGTGCTAGAGAGAAACAATATCAGGTGTGTTGTTCCTAATCTGTCACTGACAACATGGGCATAAAACCAAAACTACAGGACGTATTGTAACTTGACGACACTGTCATTATTTATACATGTGTTGTTTGGGAAGATCAGGTGAGAGGAGATCCTGTGTCTCTGACTGGTTCGGAGTTGGTTGAATCTGGCCGGATAAGGGTGAAGGGTGTGTGTGCGTATACACGTACGTGCGTGTGTTTCAGAGGGTTTTTTCCCATGCGGGTCAGTGAAGGAGGCTCTCTCTCTCTCTCTCTCAGCACCAGATATCAATCTCTTGGGTTTTGGCTTGTGAAGGTAGGCGTCACAGTTTAATCTGTAGTGTTGCCAAAGACTAAAGAACAGCAACGTTGTTCTAAGTGACTAGCTAGCTGGCTTTCCACCCTCTATGAAGAGTGAGACGGTATTTACTTGTGAAGGTAGGCGTCACACACAGCTGTCATGTTATACGTTTATAGGCTAGTGTATCATTACTTCTGAACAGCAACGTTGTTTTACTGTAACAGTGAATAGACATGTTTGTAGGAGTGTTACGTTATGGTATCACTGAAGTCAGTGGAGGCTGCTGAGGGGAGAACGGTTCATAATAATGTCTGTAACGAAATGTGTAACGGAATGGCATCAAACATGGAAACCGTGTGTTTAATGTATTTGCAAACTATTACAGACTACAAAGGGAAGCACAGCCGCAAGCTGCCCAGTGACACGAGTCTACCAGACGAGCTAAATTATTTCTATGCTCGCTTCGGGGCAAGTAACACTGAAGCATGCATGAGAGCATCAGCTGTTCCGGACGACTGTGTGATCACGCTCTCCGTAGCTGATGTGAATAAGACCTTTAGACAGGTCAACACTCACAAGGCCGCAAGGCCAGATGGATTACAAGGACGTGTACTCCGAGCATGTGCTGACCAACTGCCTAGTGTCTTCACTGACATTTTCATCCTGTCCCTGACTGAGTCTGTAATGTTTCACGCAGACCACAACAGTCCCTGTGCCCAAGAACGCTAAGGTAACCTACCTAAAGTACTACCGACCCTAAGCACTCACGTCTGTAGCCATGAAGTGCTTTGAAACACCATTATCTCAGACACCCTGGACCCACTCCAATTTGCATACCACCCCAACAGATCCACAGATGATGCAATCTCTATTGCACTCAACACTGCCCTTTCCCACCTGGACAAAAGGAACACCTATGTGAGAATGCTATTCACTGACTGCAGCTCAGCGTTCAACACCATAGTACCCTTAACCTCTCTGGGCTAGGCGGGACGAATTCGTCCCACCTACGTAACAGCCAGTTGAATCCTGTGGCGCGATTTTCAAAATCTTTGAAATGCTATTACTTCAATTTCTCAAACATATGACTATTTTACAGCTATTTAAAGACAAGGCTCTCGTTAATCTAACCACACTGTCCGATTTCAAAAAGGCTTTACAACGAAAGCAAAACATTAGATTATGTCAGCAGAGTACCAAGCCAGAAATAATCAGACACCCATTTTTCAAGCTAGCATATAATGTCACAAAAACCCAGAAGACAGCTAAATGCAGCACTAACCTTTGATGATCTTCATCAGATGACAACCCTAGGACATTATGTTATACAATACATGCATGTTTTGTTCAATCAAGTTCATATTTATATCAAAAACCAGCTTTTTACATTAGCATGTGACATTCAGAACTAGCATACCCCCCGCAAACTTCCGGGGAATTCGCTAACAATTTATTAAATTACTCACGATAAACGTTCACAAAAAGCATAACAATTATTTTAAGAATTATAGATACAGAACTCCTCTATGCACTCGATATGTCCGATTTTAAAATAGCTTTTTGGTGAAAGCACATTTTGCAATATTCTAAGTACATAGCCCAGGCATCACGGGCTAGCTATTTAGACACCCGGCAAGTTTAGCACTCACCAATATCAGCTTTACTATTATAAAAGTTTGATTACCTTTTTGTTGTCTTCGTCAGAATGCACTCCCAGGACTGCTACTTCAATAACAAATGTTGGTTTGGTCCAAAATAATCCATCGTTATATCCGAATAGCGGCGTTCTGTTCGTGCGTCCCAGACACTATCTGAAATGGTAAATCAGGGTCGCGCGCATGGCGCAATTCGTGACAAAAAAAATCTAAATATTCCATTACCGTACTTCGAAGCATGTCAACCGCTGTTTAAAATCCATTTTTATGCCATTTTTCTCGTAAAAAAACGATAATATTCCGACCGGGAATGTCCATTTAGCTAAACAGAGGAAAGTAAACAAAGCTTTCGGTCGACGCGGGCACGAGCCTGAGTCTCACACTACTGTAACCAGCCACTACCCAAACGCGCTACTTTTTTTCAGCCAGAGCCTGCAAAGCCACGATTCAGCTTTTTACCGCCTTCTGAGACCCTATGGCAGCCGTAGGAAGTGTCATCCTCACTCTTCAATAAACAGAGACAAGAAGAACGACACCTTGTCAGACAGGCCACTTCCTGAATGAAACCTTCTCAGATTTTTGCCTGCCAAATGAGTTCTGTTATACTCACAGACACCATTCAAACAGTTTTAGAAACTTTAGGGTGTTTTCTATCCATATGTAATAAGTATATGCATATTCTAGTTACTGGGTAGGAGTGGTAACCAGATTAAATCGGGTACGTTTTTTATCCGGCGGTGTAAATACTGCCCCCTAGCCCTAACAGGCTAAAGCTCGTCACTAAGCTAAGGACCCTGGGACTAAACACCTCCCTCTGCAACTGGATCCTGGACTTCCTGACGGGCCGCCCCCAGGTGGTAAGTGTAGGTAACAACACATCTGCCACGCTGATCCTCAACACGGGGGCCCCTCAGGGGTGTGTGCTCAGTCCCCTCCTGTACTCCCTGTTCACTCATGACTGCATGGCCAGGCGTGACTCCAACACCATCATCAAGTTTTCTGATGACACAACAGTGGTAGGCCTGATCACCGACAACGATGAGACAGCCTATAGGGAGGAGGTCAGAGACCTGGCCATGTGGTGCCAGGACAACAACCTCTCCCTCAACGTGATCAAGACAAAGGAGATGATTGTGGACTACAGGAAAAGGAGGACCGAGCACGCCCCCATTCTCATCGACGGGGCTGTAGTGGAGCAGGTTGAGAGCTTCAAGTTCCTTAACGTCCACATCACCAACAAACTATCATGGTCCAAACACACCAAGACAGTAGTGGAGAGGGCACGACAAAACCTATTCCCCCTCAGGAGACTGAAAAGATTTGGCCTGGTTCTTCAGATCCTCAAAAGGTTCTACAGCTGCACTATCGAGTGTATCCTGACTGGTTGCATTACTGCCTGGTACGGCAACTGTTCGGACTCCGACCGCAAGGCACTACAGAGGCTAGTGCGTATGGCCCAGTACATATCTGGGGCCAAGCTTCCTGCCATCCATGACCTCTATACCAGGCAGTGTCAGAGGAAGGCCCTAAAAATTGTTGAAGACTCCAGCCACCCTGTTCTCCCTGCTCCCGCACGGCAAGCGATACCGGAGTGCCAAGTCTAGGTCAAAAAGGCTTCTTAACAGCTTCTACTGGTTTGGTAGCTAGCAATTCTTCGTGGCTATCTGGCAAGCTAACCGTACTAGTAGCTAGCCAGTTAGCCTTATTGACTTATTATGGGCTTGCTTTTTAGGGTACATAGGCAGGTAAACATGCCAAAATTAACACAGCATGTATTTATTAACGTATCAAGCTAAAATATTGTAGTCAGGCAACATATGAGATGTGAATAGTCAGCATTTCATTCCGAAGTCGGAGGGTGTTTCTCAAAATGCATACTACCGTGCTGCGAGCATGCAAATTGGAGCACGGGGGGGTCGGAGTATGAGTCCAACTCAAAGTATGTGAAACGGAGCACGGAGGGCACTACTCTGTTTGTACCTATTTTGAAGCATGCATCGGTGCGAGCTTCAACAGAAAGTTTGCAAAGAAATATGACTCAAACACGTACAAAATTACGCAACATTTCTTGAAATCAGTGGCGGCAATTATTTGAGCTGAAGCGAGAGAAAATGCACTCGATAGTGTACAGTGCAAAGTAAATGGGCCAATTCCATTTGGGAATGATGACAGAGGCTGATGAGAGATATTCCCGGAGTGGGATTGGGAACGTGGCCACGGTCCCACGGAACACCAGACCTTCTGTCTACGGTCACACACACACACACACACACACACACACACACACACACACACACACACACACACACACACACACACACACACACACACACACACACACACACACACACACGCACGCAGTGAATTCCAGGTGGATGTTTTAAGACCATTCTTCAAGCATGCATAGCTGTGGTTCTGTGTCTGAATGAGAGAGAGGCAGAGAGAGGGAGAGACAGTGAGAGAGGCAGAGAGAGGGAGAGACAGTGAGAGAGGCAGAGAGAGGGAGAGACAGTGAGAGAGGCAGAGAGAGGGAGAGAGAGGGAGAGACAGTGAGAGAGGCAGAGAGAGGCATGGAGAGGGAGAGACAGTGAGAGAGGCAGAGAGAGGCAGCGAGAGGGAGAGACAGTGAGAGAGGCAGAGAGAGGGAGAGACAGTGAGAGAGGCAGAGAGAGGGAGAGACAGTGAGAGAGGCAGAGAGAGGCAGAGAGAGGGAGAGACAGTGAGAGAGGCAGAGAGAGGGAGAGACAGTGAGAGAGGCAGAGAGAGGGAGAGACAGTGAGAGAGGCAGAGAGAGGGAGAGACAGTGAGAGAGGCAGAGAGAGGCAGAGAGAGGGAGAGACAGTGAGAGAGGCAGAGAGAGGGAGAGAGAGGGAGAGACAGTGAGAGAGGCAGAGAGAGGCATGGAGAGGGAGAGACAGTGAGAGAGGCAGAGAGAGGCAGAGAGAGGGAGAGAGGCAGTGAGAGAGGCAGAGAGAGGGAGAGACAGTGAGAGAGGCAGAGAGAGGGAGAGAGGCAGAGAGAGGGAGAGAGAGGGAGAGACAGTGAGAGAGGCATGGAGAGGGAGAGACAGTGAGAGAGGCAGAGAGAGGCAGAAAGAGGGAGAGACAGTGAGAGAGGCAGAGAGAGGGAGAGACAGTGAGAGAGGCAGAGAGAGGCAGAGAGAGGGAGAGACAGTGAGAGAGGCAGAGAGAGGGAGAGAGAGGGAGAGACAGTGAGAGAGGCAGAGAGAGGCATGGAGAGGGAGAGACAGTGAGAGAGGCAGAGAGAGGGAGAGACAGTGAGAGAGGCAGAGAGAGGCAGAGAGAGGGAGAGACAGTGAGAGAGGCAGAGAGAGGGAGAGACAGTGAGAGAGGCAGAGAGAGGGAGAGAGAGGGAGAGACAGTGAGAGAGGCAGAGAGAGGCATGGAGAGGGAGAGACAGTGAGAGAGGCAGCGAGAGGCAGAGAGAGGGAGAGACAGTGAGAGAGGCAGAGAGAGGGAGAGACAGTGAGAGAGGCAGAGAGAGGGAGAGACAGTGAGAGAGGCAGAGAGAGGGAGAGACAGTGAGAGAGGCAGAGAGAGGGAGAGACAGTGAGCGAGGCAGAGAGAGGGAGAGACAGTGAGAGAGGCAGAGAGAGGGAGAGGGAGACAAAGGGAGAGATAGGTGATTGGAGAGCATGGTTTATGAACTAGACGGATTCTGCTAGCAACACTCCTCTACTTGGAAGGTGTTGGAGAGAGAGAGGGAGAGAGAGAGGGAGAGAGAGAGGGAGAATGATTTACCCAGGTCTGGACCTGTCCAGGTACACTGACTCACTGTGTTGGCATGATAGTTACAGTAGATCTGTTTACAGTCATTCATTGTATGAAGATGAAAAAGTGCTGTTCTCAGCCGTAATATAAAGAAGGTCTTTGTACATGATGTATTAGCTGACATGACCCTAATGCTGTCAATGATTAGATAGGAGGTTTTGTCTTGGTTGAACTAAGGCCTGTAATCAGTTCTCTCAGACGCTTTTAAAATGTCACTAGAATGATTGGATAGGAGGCTTATTGTTAGTTGGAAGCTTTTAAAATATCACTGTCTCGCTGCAGCTGTCTTAACCCAATACTCTCACACACACACACACACACACACTATCATGAGTCATTCTACCAATGCTGGTATATGGCACTCATTATGTCTTTAGAAGCAAACCAGCGGTTTATGACTTGGTTGGTTATGACTTGCTTATATATTTTTTTTACCTAGGCAAGTCAGTTAAGAACAAACTCTTATTTACAATGACGGCCTAGGAACAGTGGGTTAACTGACTTGTTCAGGGGCAGAACGACAGATGTTTACCTTGTCAGCTCGGGGATTCGATTTTGCAACCTTTCAGTTACTAGTCCAACGCTCTAACCACTAGGCTACCTGCCGCCCCCTATGACTTGTGGGTGTGTGGGTGAAGACTGTTGCTGTCTCATTGGAAAAACATTTGAATAATATCTCTTTTAGAGTGTGTTGTGCTTTTCATTGAGTCTTTTGTTTGTCCTCAAAGACTCTCAACACGAGAGAGTGTAATGTGGAACTAGTTCATTTACCATTTCTCTATTGAACTTACTGTTGGCTAAGCATTGACCTGCATATTTATCTGGCGAATGAGATAGAGTTGTGAAAAGGGAACTGTTAGTTTCGCTGATTAAGACCACTGTTTCTCGGTGTCTACGCCACTTCCTGTAACACGCCACCTGTCCAACATGATACACAGCCCATTCCAGTTTCAGTTACCCCGAGCTGTGTTTTAATACATTATAGTGATGATTCAACAATCAACACACGCACGCAGGCAGACACACACCATCTTTCTCTGAGTCTCAAAACACTTCATGTTAATTGGCTATCATTCCGCTGATTCCACACTGAAGCAGCAACATTCTAGAAGCTTTCCGTCTGCATCTAGAATGTCAGCAAAGTTCTTTCACACTGACTCTTATTAAATAATAGAGAGAGAGATCGATAGAGATAGATGAGAGAGATCGATAGAGATAGATGAGAGAGATCGATAGAGATAGATGAGAGAGATCGATAGAGATAGATGAGAGAGATCGATAGAGATAGATGAGAGAGATCGATAGAGATAGATGAGAGAGATCGATAGAGATAGATGAGAGAGATCGATAGAGATAGATGAGAGAGATCGATAGAGATAGATGAGAGAGATCGATAGAGATAGATGAGAGAGATCGATAGAGATAGGTGAGAGAGATCGATAGAGATAGATGAGAGAGATCGATAGAGATAGATGAGAGAGATCGATAGAGATAGATGAGAGAGATCGATAGATCGATAGATAGATGAGAGAGATCGATAGATCGATAGATAGATGAGAGAGATCGATAGATGATCGATAGATCGATAGATAGATCGATAGATCGATAGATAGATAGATAGATCGATAGATAGATCGATCGATCGATAGATAGATAGATAGATAGATAGATAGATAGATAGATAGATAGATAGATAGATAGATAGATAGATAGGCCATGGAAGCAGACTACTCAGCATGTGTTTATTCTCTTACTCTTGGAGCAGAAGGAGAGAGAGAGAGACGGCAGGAGAAATGTTGAGAACAGCATTATCTCTCAATGCGGATTAACGATGGGTGCTAGCAGGATGTACCACACACAGACACACACACAGTCACAAACAACCCTAGGTTATTTACCCAGCTAGAAGGGATTTGACACGCTAGAACTCTTTTTCCCAGACTCCCTCTGTCTTGCTCTCAATTCAATTAAATTCAAAGGGGCTTTATTGGCATGGGAACATATGTTTACAGTGAAAGGAAATTAAATAAACAATAAATAAAAGTGACAAGAAACAAATTTAACAACAACAAAAAACTACTAGAAATGAACATTAATCTTTCAAGAAGGTTTCAAAAAGATAAAGACATTTCCAGTGTTATATTATCAGCTATGTACAGTGCTTTAGCAATTTGCAAATAGTTTTGGTGGTATTTATAATGTTATCTGAGTTCCACTGGTTGCCCTGTTCTCATGACAATGGGCCACACATCTTCCTGCTGGGATTGCACATTATGGTATTTTACCTAAAAGTCTCTCTCTCTCTCTCTCTCTCTCTCTCTCTCTCTCTCTCTCTCTCTCTCTCTCTCTCTCTCTCTCTCTCTCTCTCTCTCTCTCTCTCTCTCTCTCTCTCTCTCTCTCTCTCTCTCTCTCTGGTATCACCTGATCTGTTTTTCTTTTCATTTTTCTTTGTCTTTGTGCTGACCTGTCCTTTTGAGTTGCTCCTGGACCGTACACACTGTGAAAGGTCGAAGTTCAACAGCGTTTAACACTTGGAGAGGCTACTGTTCTAGGGCCCCACATCTGTTTGTGCTGTTTTACCAACTCATGACAATGACCACACATATGTATGATCGTAATTTGAGCCAGTTTGCTACAGCAGGAAAATAATCCTGCAGCAACAGGAAATGTGAATTATTATGTGGATTATAATTAATTGACATTTCTGCAGGGGTTGATACATTTTCCGTAAGGGAAAATCAGGTCTGAAAATTCAAAGTGGAATTTAAAAACTTCAGAAGCATTTATAAACCTCAGACACATTACAAGTATAACATTCCTTGCATTGCAGGAACGTTCTCTGGCAAATTAAGATCGTACATCTGTAGGAGTTGGCGATACAGTACTAACAGATGTGGAACTTAGGCTACTGGGATACACATTTTGCAATAACCAGGATGTTATTGTAGGGTCGAATTTTCCCTCAATGACTTACATACCTGGATAAATAAATGATGGATAAAAGGATGAATATCTGCGGTCTCTCTGTCGCTCTCTCACTTCCTCATTTTTTCCTCTCCTGGATGACATGGCTAGTGATTGTTTGTTGTTGACACTGACAGTATTGCCTGGATGCAAGTCTCAACAAGTAGAAAACACAATCTCTGCCAAACTGATCGTGTGGAATTCACATTAAACCCTAACAGTTGCACAACATGCTTTGTCTAACAGACGGTTAGGAATTGGAAATACGCTGTTGTTGATATGAGGTGTGTGTGTGTGTGTGTGTGTGTGTGTGTGTGTGTGTGTGTGTGTGTGTGTGTGTGTGTGTGTGTGTGTTTGCGTGCGTGCGTGCCTGTAAGTGCAGAGGTTTACGCGTGCGTGTGACAGGCAGGTCTGAGCCAGGGTTGAATAGCGGGAACCAGGTTACGGAGATTTACCACACCAAACCATTCCCTTTTCTCGTGATAAATAACTGCGAGAAACCTGAAAATTCTAATAAATGATTTGTATGACCAGCATGGTGTAATGTCGTGTGTGTAGGTGGCAGGGAAGTCAGGCGCAGGAGAATCGATCTTGGTATAAATGAAGTAGTTTAATAGCGTTTAACAAAACTCCAAAACCGAAGTACATAATAAATAAAAGCGGGTACAGGAACCCGTCGCGCACCAATCCATAATACACGAGCATACAAACAAAACAATCTCTGACAAGGACATGAGGGGAAACAGAGGGTTAAATACACAACATGTAATGAATGGGATTGGAACCAGGTGTGTAGGAAGACAAGTCAAAACAAATGGAAAATGGATCAATGATGGCTAGAAGACCGGTGACGTCGACCGCCGAGCACCACCCGAACAAGGAGAGGCATCGACTTCGGCAGAAGTCGTGACACATGGCGTGAAATGGAACTGTTGAATGACATGCAATGTCTAAATCTGGCTTCTCTATGGCTGCATGATGAATCCACGCTCAGGGTGGGGACAGACAGCCCATGGAGCGCACGATGGATGGAGACCTATCATCTCATCATGGTCACTTCATGTATTGTGACAGGTAGGCCTACATTTACTGCAGCGTAGTCTATGCTTCAGTATTACTAATTCACCCATCTCCATCTGCCATTCGGGCATCACCTTATTTTTCATTGTAAAGATTGTTCTTTCTTATTGCAGCTGCAGCGTTTTAAAACACTCTCATATCATTGCCTTGAATCAGTGCACTCTCTCGCAATCGTTCTCGCTCTCCACTGATTCCAGTCAAATTGCATCCAAAATAGGTAATCCTGTTCAAGATTGATATACAGTGCATTCAGAAAGTATTCAGACCCCTTCCCCTTTTGCACATTTTCTTACGTTCTGGCCTTATTCTAAAAGTGATTCAATTGTTTTATTCCCCTCATCAATCTACACACAATACCGCATAACGACACGGCAGGTAGCCTAGTGGTGAGAGCATTGGACTAGTAACCAAAAGGTTGCAAGATCAAATCCCTAAGCTGACAAGGTAAAAATCCGTTCTTCTGAACAAGGCAGTTAACCAACTGTTCCTTGGCCGTCATTGAAAGTAATAATATGTTCTTAACTGACTTGCCTAGTTAAACAAAGGTACAAAAAAATGATAAAGCAAAAACAGGTTATTAGAAATCCTGTCTCAGAGCTCTAAGGACAATTCCTAATGGCTTGGATTTATTTTGCTCTGACATGCACTTCCAAATCATGTCCAATCATTTGAATTTACCACAGGTGGACTCCAATCAAGTTCTAGAAACATCTCAAGGATGATCAATGGAACCAGGATGCACCTGAGCTCAATTTCAAGTCTCATAGCAACAGGTCTGAATACTTATGTAAATAAGGTATTTTGATCCATTTTAGAACAAGGCTGTAATGTAACAAAATGTGGAAAAAGTCAAGGGGACAGAATACTTTCTGAATGCGCTGTATAGGCCTGTATATAGATGTCCTAGCTCTTTCAGGTAATCAAATCCAGAAATAGGCCTATTTCTATTCTTTAGAATGCTTTTAAATGACATTTCCGGTTTTGGCGGGAAATACCGGGTTGCCTGGGAGAAAAGGGATTTATTCTCTGGATGGAAGATTTGTAAAATACAGGGAAAATATTCAACCCTACTTTGAGCACGGTCTCTTGGGTGGTGTGACGGGGAGTTCCTCTACTAGGACTCTACACACACACACACACACACACACACACACACACACACACACACACACACACACCACACACACACACACACACACACACACACACACACACACACACACACACACACACACACACACACACACACACACACACTACACTGCCTCGACATACTATGCTGACAGCCTGACAGGTCTGCTCCGGTCACAACATAAAAACACTCACAGTGGAGACAGACATACAGACATGTCGTCTTGGGGGCCTTGTCCCCACATTAAACCCTAGAATGCATGTACTACTTGTGTCCGTCTCTTGCCACAAAGTATCCACTCTCTCACTCTCTCCCTCTGTATTTGTCGCTCACAAACACACACACACAGTCACACACAGTCACACACAGTCACGCACTTACAGCTGAAGGGGACCTCATTTGGTTTTTAGTTTCATTCTAGACAACATGTTGGTTTCAGAAACCTGACAGTTTCAGTTCCCTCAAAGTTCAAATCTGGTTAATAGACTTCTACTTCTTCTCATTGTGTGTGTGTGTTGTTTCTACCGCTGCCTCCTTCATCCGCACAGAGGAACACACACATACACCTACACACACTCTCTCTCTCTCTCTCTCTGCCTCTCTCTCAGAAGAGGGCTTCCTCCACCATCAGTAGCTGTATTAAATGGCTTGTGATACTGAACGGGCTGCGTTCAGCTGTAACGTTCTGCATCACCGTTCTCCTCCTGTTACACACACTGTTCAACACTGTTCTCCGCAGGCCCGAGCAACACTCTGTGTGTGTGTGTGTTGGCCTAATGGAGAGAGAGGGACGCCACATTGCCTTCTACCTCAAGAGAAAACATTTTAGGAAACCTGATGCAGTCAAACTTAATGTTTTTGTTCTTCAGTATTCTATGCACTTTTTTATTCAACTCACTCTTAAATATATTTAACGGTTATTTCAAGTTGACACTGTTCAATTGAATGTAATTGAGGTTCAGATGCTCAAAGGGTTGTGAAAGACTTGAGCCAACATGGTTCTCCAGTTCCCTTATTACCAATGGATTACAGGGCATCTGTACAGGCTACTGTACAATGGGACCTTTTATCGGATCTGAAGGCTCTTTCCAGTGTTTTGGATTGACTTACCTGATCTAATCCTCTCTTAATGTGTAGAAGTGTAAAAGCCACCTGGGTGGTGAAGCTCGGCGGCCATTTTGGTCCGTACAGTAGGACTCACCTTACATAAGCTGCTGTGATGGAGCCACAAGGAGATTAGTTGCATGACCTTGCTGATTGACACGAGAGCCATCAGTGGTGATTGCTGTGACGCAAGTGGAAAAAATGGTTGATGTGATGGGTTTGGATGTTATTGTGTTGTTGGTGATGTTATTGATTGTTGCACATATACAGTTACAGTACGCACACACACACACACACACACACACACACACACACACACACACACACACACACACACACACACACACACACACACACACACACACACACACACACACACACACACACACACACACACACACACGTCCTTGACTGTCTTTGTCTGTCTGTTTGTCTGACTAGGGGTAATTACATCTGAACGCAGTAGAGGTACATGGGTAAAATCACTGGGGAAGCCAAGCCAGAAAAAAAAGACATATTACAATCCATGTGTTGTGATCATTGTGTTGTTTGCTCTATAACCTGCTAGTTCATATGCCTTGTCACCGTGATATATAGTCCTAAAGGACAAGACAATAACAAGACACAATGGCAGAATAAATTCAACCACACCTTTGTTTCATCACAAAACCGGAGAGCAACAGCCGTCCGGTGAATTCCACCAAGCATTTTGCATGTAACAAACAGTATCATGACCTACAGCGTGGTCAAGTAAGATAATGTTTCCAACATTTTCAGACCACTAAACAACTATTGATTTAGAACCACAGAGATGTACCGCAAGTCCCAAAGAAAAGAGGAGCTGCCTCCACTATCCAGCACCATTTCAACTTCAACGTTTCAACATCATCAAATCACCTCTGCTTAGTCTAATACAGTGACAACTAAAATATACCAAAAACGATTTAGTCCAATCAACGTAAGCTACACTGAACAAAAATATAAACACAATATGTAAAGTGTTGGTTCCATATTTCATGAGCTGAAATAAAAGATCCCAGAAATGTTCATACACACTAAAAGCTTATTTCTCTCAAATTTTGTGCACACATGTTTTTACATCCCTGTTAGTGAGCATTTCTCCTTTGCCAAGATAATTTCATTCACCTGACAGGTGTGGCATATCAAGAAGCTGATTAAACAGCATGATCATTACACAGGTGCACCTTGTGCTGTGGACAATAAAAGGCCACTCTAAAATGTGCAGTTTTGTCACTCAACACAATGCCACAGATGTCTCAAGATTTGAGGGAGCATGCAATTGACATGCTGACTGCAGGAATGTCCACCAGAGCTGTTGGCGGAGAATTTAATGTTCTGAAATAAAGCTAAAAATGTCCCAGTTCTTCCATGGCCTGCATAGTCACCAGACATGTCATCCATTGAGCATGTTGGGATGCTCTGGATTGATGTGTATGACAAGCTATGGACAATGAACACAATTGCATTTTATCGATTGCAATTTGAATGAACAGAGATACCGGGACAAGATCCTGAGGCCCATTGTCGTGCCATTCATCTGCCGCCATAACCACATTTTTCGGCATGATAATGCAAGGATCTGTACACAATTCCTGGAATCTGAAAATGTCTCATTCTTCCCTGGCCTGCATAATCACCAGACATGTCGCACGTCAGCATTTTTTGGATGCCTTGGAACGACAGCATGTTCCAGTTCCCGCCAATATCCAGCAATTTCACACAGCCATTTAAAAAAAAAATGTATCTAGGCAAGTCAGTTAAGAACAATTTCTTATTTACAATGACAGCCTACCCCAGATGACGCTGGGCCAATTGTGCACCGCCGTACGGGACTCCCAATCCCAGCTGGATTTGAACCAGGTAGTGCAATGACACCTCTTTCACTGAGGTGCAGTGTCTTAGACCACTGCGCCACTCTAGAGCATTTGAAGAGGAGTGGGTTAACATCCACAGGCCATAATCAAGAGCCTGATCAGCTCTATGCTACAGGCGGCAACAATGTCTTTTGGACCTAATAGCATCAGATAGATGGTCTACACATGCCGAGACAGAGGGACACTGTTTCGCTCGCTGGATGCTTTCTCCGGTGAGACACATTCAGCCACTTGCAAATTGTTGGAAAATTATGAAACACAGAGAAATGAAAGATACATTATTTTATGTTTTTTTATTTTATTCTTGGTCAATTTTTGGACCAAGAAATGAATACACGCCATTTTCTGAACGACATCTACTTGAGAAGAAAGCGAAAGAGAGAGGGAAGAGAGTTAGAGAGAGGGGGGGAAAGGGAGAGAGAGAGATGAGAGGGAGAGAGATGGGAGGGAGAGAAGGAGAGAATGAAAGGGAACGAGAGAGTGAGAGAAAGAGAAGAGGGAGAGGGAGAGAGAATCAAATCAAATGTTATTTGTCACATGTGCTGAATACAACAGGTGTAGCCCTTACAGTGAAATGCTTACTTACAAGCCCTTAACCAACAATGCTTTAAGAAATGCTTAAAAAAAATTTAATAAGTGTTAAGTAAAAAAGTAAAATAGAAAATAAAGTAACAAATAATTCAACAGTAGCAGTAAAATCACAAGCAATGCTATATACAGTGGGTACCAGTACAGAGTCAGTGTGCGGGGCCACAGGTTAGTCGAGGTAATTGAGGTAATATGTACTTGTAGGTAGAGTTAAAGTGACTACACATAGATTATAAACAGAGAATAGCAGCAGCGTAAAATAGGGGTCTGGGTAGCACTTTGATTAGCTGTTCAGGAGACTTATGGCTAGAAGCTGTTTAGAAGCCCTCTTTTACACACTACCCTCTGTAATGCCTTGTGGTCGGAGGCCTCATACAGCACTCTAACAGCCATTCACTGCTCAGCAGGTGGAGAGAAATATTGAGAGAGAGAGAGGGAGATGTACATCATTAGATTAAAAAAAATATATATATTATTAAACTAGGAAGGTCAGTTTAGAACAAACTCTTATTTACAATGACAGCCTACCCCAGGCCAATTGTGCACCGCCCTATGGGACTCCCAATCACAGCCAGATGTAATTTAGCCTGGATTTGAACCAGGGACTGTAGTGACACCTCCTGCACTGAGATGCAGTCCCTTAGACCGTTGCACCACTCGGGAGGGAGGGAAGGTTCTAGACAGCATTAGTGTTTGTCTGGAATATAATGACACACCTCTGGACAGACGATAATAACATTGTTTACCGTCAAAGCACCACACACACACTGTGCCGCCTCACCTGTCTTTGTCTCCAAACCCAGTCATTATCCCTACCGCTAATATATAACCCCTGGCTAGCATGACTCAGCTAAAAAGAACACACAAGCCCAATGCAGAGTGCTAATACGCTAACGGGCTAAAGTCAGCAAGATATGCAGTAAAGCAGCCAGACAGTTTTCCTGAATCCTTCTCCTCCTTTTCAGCTGTAATGAGAAGGCAATTGAGAGGATTGAATGAAGAAAGGGAGGATGAAAGGAGGGTGGGATGCTAGTGTTGAGGGAGGAGAAGAAGAAAGTGATGATGTGTGGGAAACTGTGAATCCATTTATTATAAAAGATGATATGACGATGTCTTGGTGATCCAGTAAGTTGTTCTAGGGACCAAGACAGTGTGGAGGATTATGGGAAAATGGATTGTCCGGCATTCCCATCCCTATGGCAATGATGATGTCAGATAGAACTGGAGACAGAGATATCAGGAGAGAGAGAGAAGAAAGGAGAGGGGGAGAGAGGGAAGGAAGGAGAGGGAGAGGATGGAGAGAGGGAGGGAGCGAGGTAAGGAGAGGGAGAGGATGGAGTGCAGGGAGGGAGGGAGGTAAGGAGAGGGAGAGGATGGAGAGAGAGGGATGGAGTGGAGAGAGGGAGGGAGGGTGTTAAGGAGGGAGGGAGGTAGGTAGGTAAGGAGAGGGAGGGAGGTAAGGAGGGAGGGAGGGAGAGGGAGAGGACGAGAGAGGGATGAGTGGAGGGAGGTAAGGAGGGAGGGAGGTAAGGAGAGGGAAGAGATGGAGTGGAGAGAGGGAGGGAGGGAGGTAAGGATGGAGGAAAGGAGGGAGGGAGAGGGAGCAGATGACAAGAGAGGGAGGGAGGGAGGTAAGGAGAGGGAAGGGATGGAGTGGAGAGAGGGAGGGAGGGAGGTAAGGATGGAGGAAAGGAGGGAGGGAGAGGGAGCAGATGACGAGGGAGGGAGGGAGGGAGGGAGGGAGGGAGGGAGGGAGGGAGGGAGGGAGGGAGGGAGGGAGGGAGGGAGGGAGGGAGGGAGGGAGGGGGAGGGAGGGAGAGATAAAAAATGGAAGGGAGTAATAGGGGAGAGAGAAGGAAGAGTGACTACTGTGTTCATCAGTCTAGGGAGAGAGAGGGAGGGAAAGAGAGGGAATGATAGAAAAGAGAGGGAGGGGTTGAGGCCTTACTGACTGGTACAGTTACATTATGGATGAGAGTAGAGGAGTGTGTGCATTCCACTGACTTTCCCACACACACAAACACACACACACACACACACTCCCCAATCGCAACCTACGCCCCTACACACACGCCATTGCACTAAAACCCCTTTTCCATCCATACAAACACGCACTCTAATCTAACCCAAACCTCTCTCTTTTAGCACTCGGCCTTCTCCTGAGATCTGTCTCACCTGCCCACTGAACCACACACACACACACACACACACACACACACACACACACACACACACACACACACACACACACACACACACACACACACACACACACACACACACACACACACACACACACACACACACACACACACACACACACACACACACACTGAGCACTAAGCACCACTGAACCATACACACACACTGAGCACTAAGCACCACTGAACCATACACACACACTGAGCACCACTGAACCATACATACACACTGAGCACCACTGAACCATACACACACACTGAGCACCACTGAAACATACACACACACTGAGCACCATTGAACCATACACACACACTGAGCACCACTGAAACATACACACACACTAAGCACCACTGAAACATACACACACACTGAGCACTAAGCACCACTGAACCATACACACACACTGAGCACTAAGCACTGAGCACCACTGAACCATACACACACACTGAGCACTGAGCACCACTGAACCATACACACACACTGAGCACCACTGAACCATACACACACACTGAGCACCACTGAACCATACACACACACTGAGCACCACTGAACCATACACACACACTGAGCACCACTGAACCATACACACACACTGAGCACCACTGAAACATACACACACACTAAGCACCACTGAAACATACACACACACTGAGCACTAAGCACCACTGAACCATACACACACACTGAGCACTAAGCACTGAGCACCACTGAACCATACACACACACTGAGCACTGAGCACCACTGAACCATACACACACACTGAGCACCACTGAACCATACACACACACTGAGCACCACTGAACCATACACACACACTGAGCACCACTGAACCATACACACACACTTAGCACCACTGAACCATACACACACACTGAGCACCACTGAACCATACACACACACACTGAGCACCAATGAACCATACACACACACAACAACCAGGAAGTCCACTATGAAGTGCTTTCGTGCAAGTATTTGAGTGTGTCAGTGTGTTCTTAGGGAAAGGAGGGATACCTAGTCAGTTGTACAACTGAATGCCTTCAACTGAAATGTGTCTCCCGCATTTAACCCAACCCCTCTGAATCAGTCAGTTAGATATCAGCTTTCTTATAGAAACCCAGAGAAACACTCTTGTTGGGTAATGTTATAATGATGAGTCACTGTAGAGCTAGCTTAGCGGTGGCTAATGGAAGACTCTTGTTGGGTGACGTTCTATGGATGAGTCACTGTAGAGCTAGCTTAGCGGTGGCTAATGGAAGACTCTTGTTGGGTGACGTTCTATGGATGAGTCACTGTAGAGCTAGCTTAGCGGTGGCTAATGGAAGACTCTTGTTGGGTGACGTTCTATGGATGAGTCACTGTAGAGCTAGCTTAGCGGTGGCTAATGGAAGAATCTTGTTGGGTGACGTTCTATGGATGAGTCACTGTAGAGCTAGCTTAGCGGTGGCTAATGGAAGACTCTTGTTGGGTGACGTTCTATGGATGAGTCACTGTAGAGCTAGCTTAGCGGTGGCTAATAGAAGAACAGCACAGATTAAACAGGGCAAGGCACGGTCAGGGATGTACTGAGAGGACAGAGAGAGAAAGAGAGGAAAGAGAGAGAGAGAGAGAGAGAGAGAGAGAGAGAGAGAGAAGGACATAAAGGGAGAGCGGGTGAGAGAGCAAGAGAGCCTTACTGTCTTTCCCACGCTGTAGCCAAATCTTCTATTTCTATGTTCTAGTTTTCTAATGTGAAAAAGGGGCCCTGTGGGAAAAAGGTTGGGCACCCCTGCCATAGAGTGCTGGTCAATAGTAGTGCACAGTATATGGAATCGGGTGGCATTTGGGCCACAATCTTATTAGTTTCCATTGGTCTCTGTAAAGCCTGTGACTCAGAGAAACAGGAACAGAGGAAGTTATTGAAACAGGTCAGTCAGATCAGTCAGACAGACACTGTGGGGTCAGCAATGGAAATCTATGGGCAGAACAGGGCCTGCCTGATCTGCAGTTTAAATGAGATGACAGAGGCTGGGCTGCATCTCAATCTTCTAAAGAGGCTCCCTTGTCCCTTCCTTGTGTCCTTTCCTTCATCTGCAGGAGAGGATGCTTCCTCAGACTATTGAAACCACCTATAAATGACATGCTTTCATATAATATGTGTTTGTGTGTGCGTGTGTTTGTGCGTGCATGCATGTGTTAGCGTGCTTACATGTGTGTTAGCATGTGTGTGTTTTATCCCTTTCATACTTAACGTTTTTCTGGCACCTTGATCACACCGCCAACTTTTTTCAGACTTTTCCGAACTCTGAAAATATGTTTCTGGCATCAAAACCTAAACTTTTATTTCCACCAAACAACCTAGAAGCCTGATCATTTCAGTAAAGTTCTGCCTATGGCTTAGTATGAAACGTAGCCCTGAGGCGGCATCAGCACCACTTATGCTCTTTAACTCTTGATAGTTGCTAGGCAACGCCCATTAACCATCCTCCTTGCAGTTCTAAACTTTGCAAGGCATGTCACCTCACCAATCTCTTGGCATAGCCCACCGCTAAGCAGTGCACTGTTTTCTTAACAACAACTGGATGCTAGGGATGGGCATGAGCACCCCAACTGACGTCAAAACCCGATCTTTAACCAGGGATAAAAACATTTTGAAATACTGTAAAACTATTTGGTCTAAATTTTGTCTTGAAGACAACGTTAATTTGCTTTGACTCTAGTGTTCCATTTGTACATGTGCATTTGCAGGACACAACAAAAAATAAACCAAGCCAAGCATCAAGTTTTTATACAGTGCATTAGGAAAGTATTCAGACCCCTTGACTTTTTCCACATTTTGTTACGTTACAGCCTTATTCTAAAATGGACTTGAAAAAAATATCCCCTCATCAATCTACACACAATACCCCATAATGACAAAGCAAAAACTGTTTTGTTGATATTTTTGCTAATTTATGATACTCGAAATTGAGCTCAGGTGCATCCTGTTTCCATTGATCACCCTTGAGATGTTTCTACAACTTGATTGGAGTCCACTCATGGTAAATGTAATTGATTGGACATGATTTGCAAAGGCACACACTTGTCTATATAATGTTCCACTGTTGACAGTGTATGTCAGAGCAAAAACCAAGCCATGAGGTAAGGGGAATTGTCCGTAGAGCCCAGAGACAGGACTGTGTCGAGGCACAGATCTGGGGAAGGGTAGCAAACAATTTCTGCAGCATTAAAGGTTCCCAAGAAGACAGTGGCCTCCATCATTCTTAAATGGAAGAAGTTTGGAACCGCCAACACTCTTCCTAAGGCTGGCCGCCTGCCAAACTAAGCAATCGGGGAAGAAGGGCCTTGGTCAGGGAGGCGAGTCTCATAGCAGAGGGTCTGAATACTTATTCAGAATAAGGCTGTAACGTAACAAAATGTGGAAAAAGAGAAGGGCTCTGAATACTTCCAGAAAGCACTGTAGATAAATGCCCACATATTTTTTTTACAGTGCTGCCTTTGTTAAAAAAAATCGTTCTTTTTTTTCATTCGACAACTGGGGAA
Source organism: Salmo salar (assembly GCF_965601325.2). Lineage (NCBI taxonomy): Eukaryota > Metazoa > Chordata > Actinopteri > Salmoniformes > Salmonidae > Salmo > Salmo salar. Next base: position 69,583,367 of record NC_138292.1, read on the forward strand.
AAAATCATGCAAGTACTCTCATGCGTGTACTCAAACAGTCAAAAAAGGTCAAATGCCCTACTGGATGGATCCATAAAGAATCACTGTGGGAATTAATATCACGGGATGAGGAAATTATTGGAACAAAGTAGGCTAATGCAATTGAAGGCATGTATCAAATTGTTGCTTACTGAAACTCCAAAAGTTATCCAATTGTTGTAATACAGTACATTTGAAGCAATACCAACATGTGGTCAACTAGATGATCATTTCAGCACCGTTTTGATTGGGACAGCGTCATTGCGTGGGGACTCGTCTTGATAAATGAATAAATGTTGGATTTCCGTTTGGATATTGCTTTGGCTACAATTAGGTCGAGGAAAATGTTAGCTAAGTTGAGTGCACACTGCCCATGATCAGTTAGTTTACTAGAACGCATTGCCAGGTTATGTAGTTTAACAAGTGGTATGTTTTGTAGCCCAGGCCTGCTCCCCAACCAAAAGCATGTGACTTCACTGACTTGTCTGATAATCAATCAATGTGATTTTGTTTCACTGAATCTCCGCCTCTGTACTGTGGGCTAGGCCTATTTGGTGAATTGGTTTCTGGCTGGGCCAGTAAGTGGAGGTTGGTATAGCTCATCTATTCATCTGTCACTGATCAGAAACATTTAGCGTGCCATAATGTAGCCTAACATCAATGTGAAAGAGTGGTGGAGAGCATGCCAAGACGCATGAAAGCTGTGATTGAAAATCAGGGTTATTCCACCAAATATTGATTTCTGAACCCTTCCTGAGTTAAAACATTATAGTATTGTGTTTAAAAATGAGTATAAATGTATTTTCTTTGCATTTTTTGACGTCTGACAACACTGCATCTTTTTTGTTCTTTTGATCAGTTGTCCATTTCTGCAAATAAATGCTCTAAATTACAATATTTTTATTTGGAATTTGGGAGAAATGTTGTCAGTAGTATATAGAATAAAACAAACATGTTCATTTTACCCAAACACATACCTATAAATAGTAAAACCAGAGAAACTGATCATTTAGCAGTGGTCTCTTAATTTTTTTAATATGTGTTGACTGTGATCGGGTAGGTGTGTCTTGTCTGTTTAAAGAACATAATGACTGCACAGACCCCTAAGATAGGCCTGATTAAACTCAAAATATGCTATTCTATTCTTTTGAAAATACATTTTATTAGTCTTATAATGTTTATTAGGACCTGCTTAAACAAATTAATAAAGGATTTCTTTCTGATATTTTCGTTGGATTTATAAAAATAGACGCCCGCCCACATCTGCACACCAGTTTTACCACTCGTCACCCGCATGCCGGCATGGAAGGTATAAAAGGTGTTTTTAGGCAAAAATCTGGTCAAAATGGGCCTGTTTGTAAGGGGGTCATATAAACATTGGCCAATTTTTTGGGGGGGCGGGCAAAGTACCGTAAATCCTATGTGAAATAGCATAAGTGTGTGAGTGTGTGCGTGTGGAATGCGTGTGTGCATGGGTGTGTGTGTGTGTGTGTGTGTGTGTGTGTGTGTGTGTGTGTGTGTGTGTGTGTGTGTGTGTGTGTGTGTGTGTGTGTGTGTGTGTGTGTGTGTGTGTGTGTGTGTGTGTAGTCATGGGATGTAACCCTCCCCCTTTTGATTTGATAGGCCAACCAATTAAGACAATGGACTTCACATATCTGATTGGACCCCCCCTCCTCCATCCATCCATTTTTCTATTAGTTTCCCCGTCCCAATGTCCTTGACATATTCCTCCTCTAGGAAAAAAGGCCAGCTGGGACACAGTGGCCACGTGGTACATTACCAGACCCTAATGTGATGAGAAAATGTGGAGCTGTGGAGCCACAAAGACAATAGGAGCCATATCTATTGCTGATGCTGTGTCGGCACAAAATGGCCGCCTAGTTGGCCCTTTGGGTCATTGACCACTATTTGATACAATGGGACTGGGGACATCTGCATGGTCGTTGATATTGGAGAACAGAGGAACACACACACTTAGGACAGGAGTCCCAACAGTTCAGGCTTTGTGTTTATTGCTTAGTAAGCAGCCATTGTCCCCTTGGGGTTCTGGTTAAGACCAAGTCGACAGAATGTCTCATCTGTATACAGGCCCACATCCTGTGTGTGTGTCCGTTTGCATGAGTGTCCAATGTGTGTGCATGCATGTGTGTGTGGTGTGTGTGTGTGGTCTCCCAGGACAGCGCTAAGTTGGCTTGTTGACTGTGGATAATATTGTCTCAAACTCAATTTCCCTCCCTGTCTGTGTTCCATTGCCCCCCACCCCCTCTGTTTCTATGACAACCAACAATGAGCTTTTCTGTTGATTTCTGCACTGCCCTCCTCGGCAATAATGGTGGCTGGTGTCTGTGCCACCGAGTGTGTGCGTGTGTGTTGCCAGCTAATCTGAGAGAGGGATCAGTGTGCCACCACATAGCAGGCTGTAGCAGTGCCACACTGGTTGTTTACCAGTCCGCAGGCCTCCAAGAGATTCCAAACCAAATGTTTGGGTTTCCTTCGTGTAGAGCATTTCAAATATCTTAAGGCTGCATTCCAATGGGTCTTTATCCCACCCTAGGGATGCTGTGTGGGACTGTGTGTGTGCATGTGTGTGCGTGTGTGTTCACTGTAATCTCTGAAGGTGGTTTTAGATAAACAACTCAACTGCTGGAAAGAACATCCTTCCCCTCTTCCTCATTTGATATCCGCTATTCGACAAACAATGACACTGTCAATTTCTACTACTCTGTGTACAGAACCTCTGCCCAGTTTGATTGGCTGGCTGGCTGTCCTTGTCGCCGTGGTGATGGCCACCTGGACACCAGTGGGTCATTGGTTCATTTGGTTCACATTCAGAAGAGGCAGTCTGTTCTCTGTCTGTTTATCAGTCCTGTATCTGTTCTCAACGAGTGTTGTGTGTGTCTGCAACATTTCCTCTTCTCTGTAGGGAGTGTGATCTGTACACCTTTGGTAGCTGGCACCACAGTCATAGATATACAGAGTTATTGGGTCACGTTCAGAGAACACAATCTGTTTCCTATCTGTTCTCCACTGTATGTCAGTTTGTAACATTTACCCTCTAGTTTAGGGACGTGCAGCTTCCGTCTTTACTACCTGGTACCGTAGTTATACTGTACTGTATATAGTATTGAATTATTGGGTCACGTTCAGAGAAGGCAATCTGTTCTCCATCGGTTCTCTATGAGTCTGCAACATTTCCTCTCTAACTGCAACATTTCCTCTCTAACATCAACATTTCCTCTCTAACTGTAACATTTCCTCTCTAACTGCAACATTTCCTCTCTAACGGCAACATTTCCTCTCTAACTGCAACATTTCCTCTCTAACAGCAACATTTCCTCTCTAACTGCAACATTTCCTCTCTAACTGCAACATTTCCTCTCTAACTGCAACATTTCCTCTCTAACGGCAACATTTCCTCTCTAACTGCAACATTTCCTCTCTAACTGCAACATTTCCTCTCTAACTGCAACATTTCCTCTCTAACTGCAACATTTCCTCTCTAACTGCAACATTTCCTGCCCTCTGATGTGCACCTTTGGTACCTGGCATCAGGCTGTAGATACAGTGGACAGTATAAAGTGGTACACGTTCAGAAAAGCTTTCTGTTTTCTATTGGTTCTATATCTGTCAGTTGAAAAGCCTGTTTTCTATTGGTTCTATATCTGTCAGTTGAAAAGCTTGTTTTCTATTGGTTCTATATCTGTCAGTTGAAAAGCTTGTTTTCTATTGGTTCTATATCTGTCATTTGAAAAGCCTGTTTTCTATTGGTTCTATATCTGTCAGTTGAAAAGCCTGTTTTCTATTGGTTCTATATCTGTCAGTTGAAAAGCCTGTTTTCTATTGGTTCTATATCTGTCAGTTGAAAAGCCTGTTTTCTATTGGTTCTATATCTGTCAGTTGAAAAGCCTGTTTTCTATTGGTTCTATATCTGTCAGTTGAAAAGCCTGTTTTCTATTGGTTCTATATCTGTCAGTTTCCAACGTTTCCTGTCTTGACTATTAAAGATGGGCATCATTGGTACCTGGCACCATAGTACAGAGATATTACAGTTATTGGTTCACATTCAGAGAAGCCAATCTGTTTCTGATCTGTTGTCAACGTTTCTTCTTTACTGTAGAAATGTGCACCTGGCTGGCACCATAATCTATACCCCTCACACTCAACCCTGGACCTCGAAGCAAGTTCCCTCTAATCAGGGACTGATTTAGACCTTGGGCACCAGGTGTGTGCAATTAATGATCAGGTAGAACAGAAAACCCGACCGGCTCTGGACCTCATAGGGTAAGAGTTGAGCAACCCTGATCTATACTGTCCTGTTGGTACCTGTTTAGAAAAGACCGTCTGTTCTCTAGTTGAGACGGCAACATTTCCAGATGGTTGTTGGGATTCCCCTCTACAGTAGGGATGGAAGAACAGCATCCGGCACCATAGCCATGGTCCTTTGTGTTACAGGCCCACCTGAACGGTTTTTTTTTTCGCAACCATTTTCAGCCTTTTGTAAAACGCTGAGCATTGACAGAGTGGGTTTGTGTACTGTTCAGAGCAAGACGAGGTTTTCATCATGGGTGTATTATCATTGACCTAGCACCTTTTTTTATAGAAGAAGGAGAGAGAAACATCCATTCCTTCACGCTCTCTTTTAGACCTCCCGTTTCACTTGTCATTTCGTGCCGTCTTCTAGCCTACAGAGAGAGAGATGTAAAGGAGAGTGAGATGTAAGGATTGAGAGGGAGGGAGAGAGAGAGTTAGAGAGAGATATACAGTTGATATAGATGGAGATAAATAAAGATGTCATCATGGAGCTAAAACTTTTATTATACAGTAGAAGAAGGAGGAAAGAGAGAGAGAGAGAGAGAGAGAGAGAGGAAAAGACATTCATACATCCTAGCTTTTCTTGTCATTCTTCCTCCCTCTTTTATGAGCACCCCTTGCTTTTCACTCTTTCTTTCATGCCATCTTGCCTATACTGTGTGTGGACAGGAAATATGTAATGTAACGGAGATGGGGAGAGAGGGAAAGGGAGACGGAGGAGAGTGGGAGCGAAATAGAGAAGGAGAGAAAATGAAGGAGAATTGGAGATGAGAGATAATAAGGTAGACAGAGAGGAAATGACTGGAGGGGGAAACCTAGCCCTGCTCTCCTCCTCTCTTCTCCTTCCTCGCTCTTTCATTCTGTCTAGCAACGTACCGAGTCCCCCCTCCTCTACTCCCTCACTGCCTTGCACCACACAGATTCAACCACCCCTCCTCTACTCCCTCACTGCCTTGCACCACACAGATTCAACCACCCCTCCTCTACTCCCTCACTGCCTTGCACCACACAGATTCAACCACCCCTCCTCTACTCCCTCACTGCCTTGCACCACACAGATTCAACCACCCCTCCTCTCCTCCATCTCTCCCTTCTCCCCACCTCCCTCTCTACCTCCCTACCTCACACCCTAGCACCACACTGATTGCGCTCTCCCTCCCCCCCTCCTCTCTCCCTCCCTTCCTCTCTCTCTCAGTTGTTGCTTGTAGTCCTGCCAAGTGTAGCATTAGCCTTGTGGAATGGAACTCTGTGTGTGTGTGTGTGTGTGTGTGTGTGTGTGTGTGTGTGTGTGTGTGTGTGTGACCTCAGAGATAGCCTGTATAGATTTCTGGCCCATAGGCACAGATCTAGTATCAGCTTTCCCTCCCCCATATCCTATCCTCCATCCTTAGGGAGAACACTAAACTGTCCTTAAGTCAGCGTATAAAGGGTCAGCAGCATATATCTCCCTGTTCTTAGCAGGAATGCAAAACGCTGACATTTCTCAGAGAGGTTTAGTGAATTTTTCCTTTTTTTTGGCATTCTTTCCCTACCTCCCTCTGGCTGGTCCCTTGTTCATACTTTTCCTCCCTCCACTGGACCACATCTCTCCATCCCTCCTCCTCTCCCATTCTCCTTTTCCTCCGCCTGGTTTTCCCCTCTCATTCTCATCTCGACTCTCTCCCTCTCTCTCCTCTGTTCTGTTCATAGTTTGATAAAGCAGTGGAATCCCTGAGGTAGCCCTGTACAGGCTTCTAGGCTACTTTAGATTCATACTAGGTATTGTGTGTTACAACTGCCAGATTGCCTCACTCTCGCTCTCTCTCTCTCTCTCTCTCTCTCTCTCTCTCTCTCTCTCTCTCTCTCTCTCTCTCTCTCTCTCTCTCTCTCACACACTCTCACTCTCTCTCTCTCACTCGCTCTGTCTCTCTCTCTTGCTTTCTCTTTCTCTCTGTCTCTCTCCCTCTATCTCTCTCTCTGTCTCTCACTCTTCTCCCTCTCCCAGCCTCCCTCTATCAATCTATCTCTCTTTCTTTCTCTCTCCCATTCTACCTCTCTCTCTTCTTCCCCCTTTCTTTCATTGTGTGTGGTTAAAGTGGGCTGCGAGAGATGTATTAAAACAAAATATTAAGATGGATTAAATGTAAGAATAGATGTTGCATCGTCAGCACTGACTGCCCTGAATATGAACTGAATATGAACTGAACTGTTATAAGAGAAAATCCTATTTTTTCGGAGGATATGAAAGTCAATGTACTTTCTGAAGTTTTTAGAAAGGGACGCATTTACATTTTGGGATGTTTTTTTCTGGATGTTTTTTAGGAATTTTAATGAGTTGATCAAGGTTTTGGCCACATATTTTATATAAACCAATCGAGGAAGAAATTGGATTAGATTAAATGTACAGTTGGCTGATTGGTTGATGATGTCATTGCTTTAGACTCAGGAAGATTATGGTCATCAAAAAAGAGATCTTTCTTAGGTGATGTTTACTGTAGAAATCCTCCAGGGGAAAGAGGGATGAGTGAATAATGAAAGGAATGAAAAAAAATGGATCTCTTTTTCTTTTTCTCTCCTCCCCACTCACCCTCTTCTATCTTGCTACCTCCCCACATTCTCTCTCTCCCTCTCCTTTCTCCCTTTCCATCTCTTTCACCTTTGACTCTGTCTCTCCCCCTTCCCTTCCTTTCTCTCCCCCCTCCTCTCCCCTTCTCTACAAGAAAAGAAAGCAACATTCTTGCCGTACACAGTTCATGTTGATATGTTTATGGCCTGTGTCATCTCCCATTGGTCAATTCTCTCTCTCCCTCTCTTCCTATAGGATGAAAATGCGACGTCACAGAGTGTTCTTGCTGTGCACAGTGGGCCTGTGTGTCATCTCCTTCCTCCACTATTACAAGGTAAAATATATTGCTATATGTATAGCCTACAGATGTAGGATCTTAATTTGATCACTCTTTTGCTGCTGAGAATTTTTCCTGTCCCGCAGGAAATGCAGATAAGCACTGGACACCTGCTCTAACAGTATTCCACTCTTCATGTGGCCTCATTTTGACTAGCTAATAGCCTAACCACCAATCAGGCAACATTTTGGACTAAACTTTTAAATTCTGTTGCTTCAGGATAATTTTTGCTGTGACAATACAGGTCAAATTAAGATCTTTATATTGTATATATTCATTGTATTTTAAATGAAATTGAATGTGAGGTGCCAATGTACCGACAGTCTTGCCCAAGCTGTCTATTGTTGCTCATGTAATAACAAGGACGACAATGGAAGTAAGTCGTCTGATGTTGTGTTTTCTCAATCATTTTACTGTGTGTATACAGTGGGGGGGGGAAAGTATTTGATCCCCTGCTGATTTTGTACGTTTACTCACTTATAAAGAAATGATCAGTCTATAATTATAATGGTAGGTTTATTTGAACAGTGAGACAGAATAACAACAAAAAAATCCAGAACAACGCATGTCAAAAATGTTATAAAATGATTTGCATTTTAATGAGGGAAATAAGTATTTGACCCCTCTGCAAAACATGACTTAGTACTTGGTGGCAAAACCCTTGTTGGCAATCACAGAGGTCAGACGTTTCTTGTAGTTGGCCACCAGGTTTGCACACATCTCAGGAGGGATTTTGTCCCACTCCTCTTTGCAGATCTTCTCCAAGTCATTAAGGTTTCGAGGCTGACGTTTGGCAACTCGAACCTTCAGCTCCCTCCACAGATTTTCTATGGGATTAAGGTCTGGAGACTGGCTAGGCCACTCCAAGACCTTAATGTGCTTCTTCTTGAGCCACTCCTTTGTTGCCTTGGCCGTGTGTTTTGGGTCATTGTCATGCTGGAATACCCATCCACGACCCATTTTCAATGCCCTGGCTGAGGGAAGGAGGTTCTCACCCAAGATTTGACGGTACATGGCCCCGTCCATCGTCCCTTTGATGCGGTGAAGTTGTCCTGTCCCCTTAGCAGAAAAACACCCCCAAAGCATAATGTTTCCACTTCCATGTTTGACGGTGGAGATGGTGTTCTTGGGGTCATAGGCAGCATTCCTCCTCCTCCAAACACAGCGAGTTGAGTTGATGTCAAAGAGCTCCATTTTGGTCTCATTTGACCACAACACTTTCACCAGTTGTCCTCTGAGTCATTCAGATGTTCATTGGCAAACTTCAGACGGGCATGTATATGTATTCTTGAGCAGGGGGACCTTGCGGGCACTGCAGGATTTCAGTCCTTCACGGCGTAGTGTGTTACCAATTGTTTTCTTGGTGACTATGGTCCCAGCTGCCTTGAGATCATTGACAAGATCCTCCCGTGTAGTTCTGGGCTGATTCCTCACCGTTCTCATGAGCATTGCAACTCCACGAGGTGAGATCTTGCATGGAGCCCCAGGCTGAGGGATATTGACAGTTATTTTGTGTTTCTTCCATTTGCGAATAATCGCCCAAATGTTGTCACCTTCTCACCAAGCTGCTTGGCGATGGTCTTGTAGCCCATTCCAGCCTTGTGAGCTTGGAGAGCTCTTTGGTCTTGGCCATGGTGGAGAGTTTGGAATCTGATTGATTGATTGCTTCTGTGGACAGGTGTCTTTTATACAGGTAACAAGCTGCGGTTAAGAGCACTCCCTTTAAGAGTGTGCTCCTAATCTCAGCTCGTTACCTGTATAAAAGACACCTGGGAGCCAGAAATCTTTCTGATTGAGAGGGGGTCAAATACTTATTTCCCTCATTAAAATGCAAATCAATTTATAACATTGTTGACATGCGTTTTTCTGGATATTTTTGTTGTTATTCTGTCTCTCACTGTTCAAATAATCCTACCATTAAAATTATAGACTGATCCTTTCTTTGTCAGTGGGCAAACGTACAAAATCAGCAGGGGATGAAATACTTTTTTCCCCCACTGTAATTGTATAAATAATTGAGGCTATTCTGTATGTGTTTTTAAAATATTTGTCAAATAAAATGTTTTCATTAATTCATTCACAATGCCAAAATGTAAGTTCCTGGGGGGGAAATAAAGTTATAATTTAATTGTTGTTGATAAAGTCATTCTATTCTATTTGTTCCAGGCCCTGCACTACGTATCCCTGCTCAAGGAGCTGTCGGCCCCGTACCCCAACATCAAGTCCTTCATCATGGTGACAGGCTTCTTCTGGAGGGAGGGGGGGGGCACACCGTTAACCTCGGCTGCCTCGTCGTCTGACTTCGCCGCCTGGCAGGAGGATGGACCCCCGCCCGCCCTCAGGTGTGTGTGGGTCGGAGGGATGGGGGGGGGGTGTGTGTGTGTGTGTGTGTATTGATGTTTTTGTATGACAGACATGGGGACTACTGATGAAGTAGGGCTTTGTAAATACTTTTGATTGATTGATGACAACATGACCTTTCTGACCAACATGACATTTCTGTTTGTTCCTACAGGCCCTCGGACACCAAGCCCCGGATCGTAGGGGCTATAGGCCCTGGGGGAGGGGGTGGAGGAGGAAGAGGAGGTGGGGTGGAGATGAGGCTGAGAGAGGAACCTGCTGCGCCCCAACCATGGGGTCAACCAGAGGAGGAACCCAGACACAGGGACACGGATCCCAACGAGGTGAGACAGTTTGGTTTAACGGTCGGTTGTTTTACTTGTCTTCACTGTGACTTTTCAGGATTGACAGTTTGGCTAATCTCTACACTGTGTTGACTATACTGCCATGAGTGTGAGCTACAAACTGTTGATCTTAGAAACTGTTCTCGAGTCAGTGATCATGCCTGGTCATGGAAGTGCTAGGGAGCCTGGGATATCTCCTGCCAGATGTGTTGACTACTCACTGCTGGGATGTGTTTGAGGTTCTTAAACGAGGGTGTTGGCTAAATGTTAGCTGTGTATTAGAAACCCTCCTCAAGGCAATGATCAGGCCTGGGCCTGTATCCACAAAGCGTCTCAGAGTAGTAGTGATGATATTGGATCAGGTCCCCACCGGTCCATATAATTATATTCATTATGATATAAAAGGGTAAACTGATCCTAGATCAGCACTCCTACACTGAGACGCTTTATGAATACAGGCCCTGGGCATAAAAGTGCTTTGGAACCTGTGATAAGAAAGAGTGTCTTTAGAAACGGTTCTCAAGGCCATTATCATTGGTAGTCTACCTCCAGTTAATACACCATTATCATTGGTAGTCTACCTCCAGTTAATACATCATTATCATAATTAGTCTATTTCCAGTCAATACACCATTATCATCAGTAGTCTATTTCCAGTCAATACACTATCATCAACAGTATTCTATCCAGTCAATACACCATTATCATAGTAGTCTACCTCCAGTCAATACACCATTATCATCAGTAGTCTTCCTCCAGTCAATACACCATCATCAACAATATTCTACATCCAGTCAATACACCATTATCATCAGTAGTCATCCAACAGTCAATACACCATTATCATAAGTGTACTTCCAGTCAATGCACCATTATCATCAGTAGTCTACCTACAGTCAATACACCATTATCATCAGTAGTCTACCTCCAGTCAATACACCATTATCATCAGTAGTCTACCTCCAGTCAATACACCATTATCATCAGTAGTCTACCTCCAGTCTATACACCATTATCATCAGTAGTCTACCTCCAGTCAATACACCATTATCATCAGTGTACCTCCAGTCAATACACTATTATCATCAGTGTACCTCCAGTCAATACACTATTATCATCAGTGTACTCCAGTCAATACACTATTATCATCAGTAGTCTACCTCCAGTCCAAACATTAAAGCTATTCCTTTTAAATGTCAGGAGCAAAGTTTAATGGAATCTGAGTCATTGCATGTCAACAAAGTAGCAGTTAACACTAAGGGCTCTATTCAATCCGTATTGCGGATGTACAGCTCAGCATTTAACACTATAGTGCCCACAAAGCTCATCACCATCACTGGATCACTGGACCATCACTGGATCCTGGACTTCCTGACGGGCCGCCCCCAGGGGTGGGTGCTTAGTCCCCTCCTGTACTCCTTGTTCACCCACGACTGCGTGGCCAAGCATGACTCCAACACCATCATTAAGTTTGCTGACAACACAACGGTGGCAGGCCTGATCACCGACAACGATGAGACAGCCTATAGGGAGGAGCTCAGAGATGACAACAACCTCTCCCTCAACGTGACCAACACAAAGGAGATGATCGTGGACTACAGGAATAAGAGGGCTGAACACGCCCCCATTCACATCGACAGGGCTGTAGTGCAGTGGGTCGAGAGTTTCAAGTTCCTTGGTGTCCACATCACCAACAAACTATCATGGTCCAAACACACCAAGAAAGTCTACAGCTGCACCATCGAGAGCATCCAGACAGGTTGCATCGCCGCCTGGTTTGGCAACTGCTCGGCATCCGACCAAGCGCTACAGAGGGTAGTGCATACGGCTCAGTACATCACTGGGGCCAAGCTTCCTGCCATCCAGGACCTATATACTAGGCGGTGTCAGAGGAAAGCCCAAACAATTGTCAGACTCCAGCCACTCCTGTCATAGACTGTTCTCTCTGCTACCGTACAGGAAGTGGTACCGGAGCGTCAAGTCTAGGTCCAAAAGGCTTCTTAACAGCATCTACCCCCAACCATAAGACTGCTGAACAATTAATCAAATGGCCACCCGGACTATTTACATTGACCCCCCCCCCCCCCCCTTGTTTTTACACTGCTGGTACTCAGTGTTTATTATCTATACATATTCACTTTACCCCTACCTACATGTACAAATTACCTCAACGAACCTGTACCCACGCATATTGACCCCCTGTATATAGCCTCATTATTGTTAATTTATTGTGTAACTTTTTAGTTTATTTAGTAAATCATTTTCTTAAAACTGAATTGTTGGTTAAGGGCTTGTAAGTAAGTATTTCACAGTAAGGACTACCTACACCTGTCGTATTCGGTGCTTGTGACAAATTACATTTGATTTGATCAGCATGATTTCCCTGTTGACGGGATGCCTATCCCTAAGAATTAAAGGCAATGTTCCCGCAATAGAGCAGACTGTTTTCATGGTAAATACTGCATATGCTGGCTCAATCGGAAATTACATTTCTATCTGTAACCCTTCAGCGATGCAGAATGTAAAGAGCCCTAATAAACTTTCTCTAGATTGATCTTTGAGGACAAGTAAAGTGCTAAACAGTCCCCTCTTTGCCTTGTCTTCCTCAGGAGCGTGAAGGTGAGGACCTTCACTTCAAGCCCTGGTACCCCAGCCACCCAGCCCACCTTGTCAGACCTTACGCCCCAGAGGAAAAGGCCTCGGCTGGGATTGATGACCAGGTGGTGCCCTCCAAGGCCTCATCCCCGGACCCCTTAGAAACCCTGGGCGACATCCACACCCGCACCCACCAGCTCCAGGACGACCCCACCTCCTACTTCGTCCGCACTAAAGCCGGAGCCCTCTGCTTCCGCCAGGGGACGGAGGTCGCCACCCCCAGGGATGACGCGGCACGACCCGGGGGGCCTACTGTGACTGGTACTGAGGTAGGATCTCGAGCAGGCTCCCCTGGGCAACGTAAGCCCTTGGCGGTCCTGAACCAATCCCACCAACAACCACTCCATCCGTCGTCCTCCGGCACCTCCATGCCTCCCAAGGCCAAATCAAGAGGACGAGGAGGCAAACGTCTGGTAAAATGTGTGTGTCGGCCGGGGTGGCACGGGCCCTACTGTGGGGTACCTACCATGGTCTACCACTCTAACCTGCCCACTAAGGAGAGACTGACGCCCAGAGAGAGACCCAGGAGGGTGATCAATGCCATCAACGTGAACCATGAGTTTGATCTTCTCCACGTGAGGTTCCACGAGTTGGCCCATGCTGTGGATCTGTTCCTGGTGTGTGAGTCTAACTTCACCGCCTACGGAGAGAGAAGACCACTACGGTGAGTGGACATAGCTATATATGCTTCTGTCTGTCTGTCTGTCTGTCTTGCTGGCTTTGTGTCTGTTTGCCTCCAACTTCACCTCCGACGGAGAGAGATGACCACTTCGACGAGTGGACAGGATGATGAGATGGCTGGCTATCTGTTTGTCCATCTGGCTGGCTGGCTGACTGTCCATCTGGCTGGCTGTCCATCTGGCTGGCTGTCCATCTGGCTGGCTTTCCATCTGGCTGGCTAGCTGTCTGTCTGTCCATCTGGCTGGCTGTCTGTCCATCTGGCTAGCTGTCTGTCTGTCCATCTGGCTGGCTGTCTGTCCATCTGGCTGGCTTGCCTTCTGTGTGTCTGTCTTCTCTACGTCTCTCTCTCCTGAAAGACTCGTTTAAGTGTATCTGTTGACACACTGTCTGTATCTGTCCCTCCCTCCAGGTTCCTGCGTCTCCTCCTGAACGGAACCTACGACTACGTGCGCCACAAAATCCTCTACGTTTTCCTAGACCACTTTCCCGACGGCGGGCGCCAGGACGGCTGGATCGCTGATGACTACCTCCGTACCTACCTGACCCGCGACGGCATGGCCAGGGTGACCGGATCACGTGCCGACGACGTCTTCGTCATCAACGATGCCGATGAGATCCCCGCCCGCGAGGGACTTCTTTTCCTCAAGCTGTTCGACGGGTGGACGGAACCATTCGCCATCCACATGAGGAAGTCGCTCTACGGGTTCTTCTGGAAGCAGGTAGCCTAGAGGGTTAGAGGTTACAGGGGCGGGCTTGTTAACAGAAGGTTGCTGGTTCGAATCCCAAACCAGGCGCGAAAAAAATGTATCCTGTGTAAACTTGATGGACAATCAAGTTTTTTTAATCTTATCTTTTCGAACAGGATTTGAGCCGACTACTAGGGGGTTGTTAGTGACAGATCCTAGAAAGATAAGATCTCTATTGGATTCCACTCAAACGATATACAGTCCCTGTTAAGTGCTATGGTTGGCTTTTAGGATCACTTAACCCCCTAAAGCTGCTTACTGGTATTTGTACCGTGCATTCGGAAAGTATACACACCCCTTCACTTTTTACCACGTTACAGCTTTATTCTAAAATGTTCCTCATCAATCTACACACAATACCACATAATGACAAAGCAAAAACTCATTTTATTTTTTATTTTAGAAAATCTATCAAATATAATAAACTGAAATGTGACATTTACATAAGTATTCATACCCTTTATCCAATACTTTGCTGAAGCACCTTTGGCAGCGATTACAGCCTTGAGTCTTCTTGGGTATGATGCTACAAGCTTGCCACACCTGTACTTGGGGAGTTTCTCCCATTCTTCTCTGCAGATCCTCTCAAGCTCTGTCAGTTTGGATGGGGAGCGTCACTGCACAGCTATTTTCAGGTCTCTCCAGAGATGTTCCATCGGGTTCAAGTCGGGGCTCTGGCTGGGCCACTCAAGGACATTCAGAGACTTGTCCCGAAGCCACTCCTGCGTTGTCTTGGCTCTGTGCTTAGAGCCGTTGTCATATTGGAAGGTGAACCATCATCCCAGTCTGAGGACCTGAGCACCCTGGAGCAGGTTTTCATCAAGGGTCTCTCTGTACTTTTCTTCGTTCATCTTTCTCTCTATCCTGACTAGTCTCCCAGTCTCTGCCGCTGAAAAACATCCCCACAGCATGATGCTGCCACCACTATGCTTCACCGTAGGGATGGTGCCAGGTTTCCTCCAGGTGTGATGCTTGGCATTCAGGCCAGAAAGTTCAATCTTGGTCTCATCAGACCAGAGAATCTTGTTTCTCATGGTCTGAGAGTCCTTTAGGTACCTTTTGGCAAACTCCAAGCGGGCTGTCATGTGCCTTTTACTGAGGAGTGGCTTCTGTCTGGCCAATCTACCATAAAGGCCTGATTGGTGGAGTGCTGCAGAGATGGTTGTCCTTCTGGAAGGAGCTCCAGGAACTCTGCAGCTCTGAGTGACCATCGGGTTCTTGGTCACCTCTCAGACCAAGGATCTTCTCCTCCGATTTCTCAGTTTGGCTGGGCGGCCAGCTCTAGTAAGAGTCTTGTGGTTCCAAACTTCTTCAATTTAAGAATGAGGGAGGCCACTGTGTTCTTGGGGACCTTCAATGCTGCAGAAATGTTTTGGTACACTTCCCCAGATCTGTGTATCGACACAATCCTGTCTCGGAGCTCTACGGACAATTCCTTCGACTTCATGGCTTGGTTTTTGCTCTGACATGCACTGTCGACTGTGGCACCTTATATAGACAGGTGTGTGCCTTTCCAAATCATGTCCAATCAATTAAATTTACCCCAGGTGGACTCCAATCAAGTTGTAGAAACATCTCAAGGATGATCAATGGAAACAGGATGCACCTGAGCTCAATTTCAAGTCTCATAGCAAATGGTCTGAATTGTTATGTAAATAAGGTATTTCTGTTTTAGTTTTTTTACAAACATTTCTAAAAACTTGTTTTCGCTTTGTCATTATGGGGTGTGTAGATTGATGAGGAACATTTTTTATTTAATACATTTTAGAATAAGGCTGTAATGTGGAAAAAGTGAAGGGGTCTGAATACTTTCCAAATGCACTGTATGTGTGTGCATGTATCAGAGGGCTTGTGTGTATGTCTTAATTTAATTTAAAAAATTGTTTTTAATTTTACCTTTATTTAACTAGGCAAGTCAGTTAAGAACAAACTCTTATTTTCAATGAAAGCCTAGGAACAGTGGATTAACTGCCTTGTTCAGGGGCAGAACAACAGATTTTAACCTTGTCAGCTCAGGGATTCGATCTTGCAACCTTTCGGTTACTAGTCCAGTGCTCTAACCACTAGGCTACCTGCCGCCCCTTAATATGAGGGGTTGGGCGTATGTGTGTGTTAATGTGAGGGGTTGGGTGTATGTATGTGTTAATGTGAGGGGTTGGGTGTATGTATGTGTTAATGTGAGGGGTTGGGTGTATGTATGTGTTAATATGAGGGGTTGGGCGTATGTATGTGTTAATATGAGGGGTTGGGTGTATGTATGTGTTAATATGAGGGGTTGGGTGTATGTATGTGTTAATGTGAGGGGTTGGGTGTATGTTAATGTGAGGGGTTGGGTGTGTGCTAATGTGAGGGGTTGGGTATATGGGTGTGTTAATGTGAGGGGTTGGGTATATGGGTGTGTGTTAATGTGAGGGGTTGGGTATATGGGTGTGTGTTAATGTGAGGGGTTGGGTGTGTGTTAATTTGAGGGGTTGGGTGTGTGCTAATGTGAGGGGTTGGGTGAGCGTATGTGGGGGGTTGGGTGAGAGTATGTGAGGGGTTGGGTGAGAGTATGTGAGGGGTTAGGTGCAGAAAAACACTCATCCATATATTTATATGCACATATTCTTATTCATTCCTTTACACTTGTGTGTATAAGGTAGTTGTTGTGAAATTATTCGATTACTTGGTAGATATTACTGCATGGTCGGAACTAGAAGCACAAGCATTTCGCTACACTCGCATTAACATCTGATAACCATGTTTATGTGACCAATAACATTTGATTTGATAAATTCCTTCTCAATAAAGTATCACCTTCTTGTTCTAGCTGGGGTCGTTGGAGGTCGTGTCGGGATGCACGGTCGGAATGCTCCGAGACGTCTACGATGCCGATGGGATACGTCTCCGGCGCAGGGAATACTACACCATGCCCGGTTTCAGGAAGTACGAGAACGACACGGGTCACATCCTGGTCCAGTGGGCCGTTGGAAGCCCCTTCCACTTTGCTGGGTGGCACTGTTCTTGGTGCTTTAGCCCTGAGGGCATCCATTTTAAGCTGATCTCGGCCCAGAACGGGGACTTCCCGCGTTGGGGCGACTACGAGGACAAACGGGATCTGAATTATATTCG
This sequence comes from Salmo salar, assembly GCF_965601325.2. NCBI lineage: Eukaryota > Metazoa > Chordata > Actinopteri > Salmoniformes > Salmonidae > Salmo > Salmo salar. Next base: position 69,600,455 of record NC_138292.1, read on the forward strand.
GGACCTGATCCGGACGGGGGGTTGGTTCGATGGATCGGTGCAGGAGTACCCCCCCTCGGACCCCAAAGAGCACATGTACGCCCCAAAGTATATGTTGGAGAATTATGAGAAGTACCTGTACCTTCTGGAGAACCCGTATGTCAAACATGATAAAATGATTGAGGGGTAACGAATTCGAGGGGGGGGGGGGGGGGGGGGTAGAGAATTGAAGGAAGTGAATGGGTAAGGAAGGAGGGCCCCTGGGACTCACAAAGGAGAGGGACATGGAAACAAAATTAGCACTCTTCATGGGTGAAGGATACAGACGGAAGGAAAGCCTTAGCACTGATGGGGAAGGATACAGGAGGAGGAAAACACTGACGTTGGAAGGATACCTAACGCAAGCTACAAAAAGTCCTTATTTTTGGGTAAAAGGGAACATTGGAACAGCTTTGGGGGGAAATGACCACTGACTACTGACAAAATAGTCCTCCCTAGAAACGCTCTCTATATCAACCTCTGAACCTCACCTACTACTTTCCTAGTTCTGACTGACAGACAGGCCTTTATGCTGGGTTGGTACGGTGAGGGCAGAGGGACAAAACAGGCGAATCGCAAACCTGTGGAAAAAGGAAGCAAAAGATTACATTTTTGTTTCTGTTGATGTTTACTTCATCATATCGTCATAGCGACACAGACACTCCCTCGTCCCGTCGCAGAATTCTCACTCACTGTTGGATACCTTCCTGTTGTGTCTTTAGTGACCCCTGCTAACACACACACACACACACACACACACACACACTTTCTCCTCTCATCATATGTGAGTTAGATATAGTGCAGTCTGTGTATTGCTTTCTTATGGTTAATATTTTGGCTTGCTAGCAAATGAACTGACAAGAGAAAAGCCTGAATCGTTGTAGAAACTCTTGGTTAACTTTACACACATGGAATGGGACTTCTGCATCTGTTGCTGCAAACCGCTAACACTCTGTGAGGTGTGTGTGTGTGTGTGTGTGTGTGTGTGTGTGTGTGTGTGTGTGTGTGTGTGTTTATGTGTTAATCTGTGTGCATGCGCGCACGTGTGCACTGGGGTGTGCGATCCTGAAAGGTCAGAACACAATATGTGTGTGTGTATAACTGGGTGACAGTCCTCCTCTGCAGACAGACAGACAGACAGACAGACAGACAGACAGACAGACAGACAGACAGACAGACAGACAGACAGACAGACAGACAGACAGACAGACAGACAGACAGACAGACAGACAGACAGACAGACAGACAGACAGACAGACAGTAATGAATGATGAAGTGATGTCGTCTCCATAGCCTTGTGTACAGCACAGCAGGAGGTGTATTGTTGTTCTATGTGGCCTATAAAGACAAAGATTTAAACAAAAAATTCTGGTTGACTCTCTCTCTCTCTTCCTCTCTTTCGGTTTCTCTAGCTTGCCTTCTCTACTGCATCTTCTCTCTCCGTCTCCCTCCCCTCTGTCCCTCTTTCTTTCTCTCTCTTACTCGGTCCGGTAAAAAAAAGGTCACTTGATTGCTCGAGCAGAAATGTGCCGCCCACGTTGCCATGGTAACGAGAGAGGGGGGGGGGGTGGCGGAAAGGGAGGAGAGGGAAGAGAGAAAGGGGGTGATGAGGGAGGAGGGTGAGCTGCGTTCAAGTTAGGTCACTGAGTCTTTAGAGAGAAAGGGAAGGAAATCTACAGCAGCACTGTGTGTATGTTCCCTTCTTTTATCCTCAGGAGAATGTAACTTTAACCAAATGTAGTTTACTCCCCTGACTCATTTATCTCCCTTCTTTCTCTCTCTGGCTCTCTCTCTCTCCCTCTCCTTTCCTTCTCCCTCTCTTTCACTCTCCCTCCCCTCTTCCTTCTCTCTCCCTCTCTCTCTCTTCCTTCTCTTTCTGTGTGTCTCTCTGTATCTCATTCATTCTCTCTCTTACTCCCTCTCCCGCCTCCTTCTCTCTCTCTCTTTCCCCTGCTTCCTCCTATCTCTACATCTCTCCCTACAGTCCCGATTGCATAGACAGATCATGGTGTTAATCATGCAGTCTCTTGACTAGGCTGACTAGAGCCCAGCCCTAGCTCTCTCTCGCGCTCTCTGATGTTACCGTGGTGATGCCCTGCCTCTGCAATAGACGGAACCCTTGTGGTGGTAAACAGAACACTGAGGCATGATGGGCATTTTGACGATGTCATATGATAGTCCGAGACAGAGATAAAGAATGATTGATTTTAGTGAGATAGGATGTGTCTCAAATGGCGTCCTACTCCCTACATAGTGCACTATGGGACCTGGTCAAAAGTAGTGCACTATATACAGTTGAAGTCGGAAGTTTACATACACTTAGGTTGGAGTCATTAAAACTCGTTTTTCAACCACCAATTTCTTGTTAACAAACTATAGTTTTGGCAAGTCGGACATCTACTTTGTGCATGACACAAGTAATTTTTCCAACAACTGTTTACAGACAGATTATTTCACATATAATTCAATGTATCACAATTCCAGTGGGTCAGAAGTTTACTTACACTAAGTTGACTGTGCCTTTAAACAGCTTGGAAAATTCCAGAATTTTTTTGTCATGGCTTTAGAAGCTTCTGATAGGCTAATTGACATAATTTGAGTCAATTGGAGGTGTACCTGTGGATGTATTTCAAGGCCTACCTTCAAACTCAGGGCCTCTTTGCTTGACATCATGGGAAAATCAAAAGAAATCAGCCAAGACCTCAGAAAAAAAATTGTAGACCTCCACAAGTCTGGTTCACCCTTGGGAGCAATTTCCAAACGCCTGAAGGTACCACGTTCATCTGTACAAACAATAGTACAAAAGTATAAACACCATGGGACCACGCAGCCATCATACTGCTCAGGAAGGAGGCTGATTTCTCCTAGAGGTGAACGTACTTTGGTGCGAAAAGTACAAACCAATCCCAGAACAACAGCAAAGGACCTTGTGAAGATGCTGGAGGAAACAGGTACAAAAGTATCTATATCCACAGTAAAACGAGTCCTATTTCGACATAACCTGAAAGGCCGCTAAGCAAGGAAGAAGCCACTGCTCCAAAACCGCCATAAAAAAGCCAGACTACGGTTTGCAACTGCACATGGGGACAAAGATCGTACTTTTTGGAGAAATGTCTTCTGGTCTGATGAAACAAAAATAGAACTGTTTGGCCATAATGACCATCGTTATGTTTGGAGGAAAAAGGGAGAGACTTGCAAGCCGAAGAACACCATGCCAACCGTGAAGCACGGGGGTGGCAGCATCATGTTGTGGAGGTGCTTTGCTGCAGGAAGGACTGGTGCACTTCACAAAATAGATGGCATCATGAGGAAAGAAAATGATGTGGCTATATTGAAGCAGCATCTCAAGACATCAGTCAGGAAGTTAAAGCTTGATCGCAAATGGGTCTTCCAAATGGACAATGACCCCAAGCATACTTCCAAAGTTGTGGCAAAATGGCTTAAGGACAACAAAGTCATGGTATTGGACTGGCCATCACAAAGCCCTGACCTCAATCCAATAGAGAATTTGTGGGCAGAACTGAAAAAGTGTGTGCGAGCAAGGAGTTCTTCGAACCTGACTCAGTTACACCAGCTCTGTCAGGAGGAATGGGCCAAAATTCACCCAACTTATTGTGGGAAGCTTGTGGCTACCGAAACATTTGACCCAAGTTAAACTATTTAAAGGCAATGCTACCAAATACTAATTGAGTGTATGTAAACTTCTGACCCACTGGGAATGTTATGAAAGAAATAAAAGATGAAATAAATCATTCTCTCTACTATTATTCTGACATTTCACATTCTTAAAATAAAGTGCTGATCCTAACTGACCTAAGGCAAGGAATTTTAACTAGGATTAAATGTCAGGAATTGTGAAAAACTGAGTTTAAATGTATTTGGCGAAGGTGTATGTACATTTCCAACTTCAACTGTATGCAATAGGATTATAATTTAAAAAAATCTTTATTTAACTAGGAAAGTCAGTTAAGAACAAATTCTTATATACAATGACGGCCTACCCCGGCCTCCCAAAACCCGGACAACGCTGGGCCAATTGTGCACCACCCTATGGGACTCCCGATCACATCCGGTTGTGATATAGCCCGGGATCAAACCAGGGTCTGCAGTGACGCCTCTAGCACTGAGATGCAGTGCCTGAGCCTGCTGTGCCACTCGGGAGCCCACTCCCCATTTAGAAAGCAGACATACATTCCAGGAAATATACTGTGAGTTTGGTTACAACCTCAGATTCAAACAAATACATTTGCAAAGATAATACAATATCTACTGTACCAGGAATAGAACGACATTGATTTTTACCCTGAATCTGGATACTGTCGGTTTTCCATATCTCCCAAATTCTCTTAGGTCATCAAGGGGAAGTAGAATGAGAAAGGCCATTTTACTGCAGGCTCTGTTCCAATCTGGCCCTCGTACCATCATGGTCACCTAATCATCCCCAGCTTCCAATTGGCTCATTTGTCCCCCCTCCTATCCCCTGTAACTATTCCCCAGGTCGTTTCTGTAAATGAGAATGTGTTTATAAATGTGACTAAATAAATCAAGAATAAAGAGATAGCCGGGACCTAACAGCACAGCAGTGACCAAACTAACACACCACCTCTACCTCTATATAACTGGTGTAGTGTAGTGTGGGATGATAACACCACCTCTATATAACTGGTGTAGTGTAGTGTGGGATGATAACACCACCTCTATATAACTGGTCTAGTGTAGTGTGGGATGATAACACCACCTCTATATAACTGGTGTAGTGTAGTGTGGGATGATAACACCACCTCTATATAACTGGTGTAGTGTAGTGTGGGATGATAACACCACCTCTATATAACTGGTCTAGTGTAGTGTGGGATGATAACACCACCTCTATATAACTGGTCTAGTGTAGTGTGGGATGATAACACCACCTCTATATAACTGGTCTAGTGTAGTGTGGATGATAACACCACCTCTATATAACTGGTCTAGTGTAGTGTGGGATGATAACACCACCTCTATATAACTGGTCTAGTGTAGTGTGGGATGATAACACCACCTCTATATAACTGGTCTAGTGTAGTGTGGGATGATAACACCACCTCTATATAACTGGTCTAGTGTAGTGTGGGATGATAACAGAACCTCTATATAACTGGTCTAGTGTAGTGTGGGATGATAACAGAACCTCTATATAACTGGTCTAGTGTAGTGTGGGATGATAACACCACCTCTATATAACTGGTCTAGTGTAGTGTGTGTGGTGGGGTGGTTAGCCGCTAGTGCAGAAGGAAGGTGTGACTCTCTCTATATATTAATTCTCTATTCACTCCATTCATTGTTGAATCATTACATGGAATGATGAATACAACTTGATCTGAGACTTCCAAGGAACTTTAAAGCCCAGGTGGGCGTGTTGTGTGTTTAGTCCCCGTCGTGATGCAGTTGGGTTAGCTCAGCCCTCAGGCTCCCTGTCTGGGCCTGGTTCTGCACATCTGGTTTCAAGTGTGTGTTTGTGTCTGTGCGAGCGTGTACATGTGTGTGAATGAGTCATTGCCAGATAAGGTGTCTGTCTGGACTATGTTACTTCACAGGAATTGTATTATACCCTGTATCATCATGTTGAAGGTTGTCCTCAGAAATCCAGAAATTCAAATCCCTGGGTTTTCTGAGATAGCAGTCTGCCGGAGTCTGCCCATGTCAACAGTAGTGCACTATATACAGTCTCTCACAAAAGTGAGTACACCCCTCACATTTTTGTAAATATCTGAGTATGTCTTTTCATGTGACAACACTGAAGAAATGACACTTTGCTACAATGTAACGTAGTGAGTGTACAGCTTGTATAACAGTGTAAATTTGCTGTCCCCTCAAAATAACTCAACACACAGCCATTCATGTCTAAACCGCTGGCATCAAAAGTGAGTACACCCCTAAGTGAAAATATCCAAATTGGGCCCAAAGTGTCAATATTTTGTGTGACCACCATCATTTTCCAGCACTGCCTTAACCCTCTTGGGCATGGAGTTCACCAGAGCTTCACAGGTTGCCACTGGAGTCCTCTTCCACTCCTCCATGATGACATCACGGAGCTGGTGGAAGTTAGAGACCTTGCACTCCTCCACCTTCCGTTTGAGGATGCCCCACAGATGCTCAATATGGTTTAGGTCTGGAGACATGCTAGGCCAGTCCATCACCTTTACCCTCAGCTTCTTTAGCAAGGCAGTGGTCGTCTTGGAGGTGTGTTTGGGGTCGTTATCATGTTGGAATACTGCCCTGTGGCCCAGTCTCCGAAGGTAGGGGATCATGCTCTGCTTCAGTATGTCACAGTACATGTTGGCATTCATGGTTCCCTCAATGAACTGTAGCTCCCCAGTGCTGGCAGCACTCATGCAGCCCCAGACCATGACACTCCCACCACCATGCTTGACTGTAGGCAACACACACTTGTCTTTGTACTCCTCACCTGGTTGCCGCCACACACGCTTGACACCATCTGAACCAAATAAGTTTATCTTGGTCTCATCAGACCACAGGACATGGTTCCAGTAATCCAGGTCCTTAGTCTGCTTGTCTTCAGCAAACAGTTTGCGGGCTTTCTTGTGCATCATCTTTAGAAGAGGCTTCCTGCTGGGACGACAGCCATGCAGACCAATTTGATGCAGTGTGCGGCGTATGGTCTGAGCACTGACAGGCTGACCCCTTCAACCTCTGCAGCAATGCTGGCAGCACTCATATGTCTATTTCCCAAAGACAACCTCTGGATATGACGCTGAGCACGTGCACTCAACTTCTTTGGTCGACCATGGCGAGGCCTGTTCTGAGTGGAACCTGTCCTGTTAAACCGCTGTATGGTCTTGGCCACCGTGCTGCAGCTCAGTTTCAGGGTCTTGGCAATCTTCTTTTAGCCCAGGCCATCTTTATGTAGAGCAACAATTCTTTTTTTCAGATCCTCAGAGAGTTCTTTGCCATGAGGTGCCATGTTGAACTTCCAGTGACCAGTCAGTTTGAGGGAGTGTGAGAGCAATGACACCAAATTTAACACACCTGCTCCCCATTCACACCTGAGACCTTGTAACACTAACGAGTCCCATGACACCGGGGAGGGAAAATGGCCAATTGGGCCAAATTTGGACATATTCACTTAGGGGTGTACTCACTTTTGTTGCCAGCAGTTTAGACATGAATGGCTGTGTGTTGAGTTATTTTGAAGGGACAGCAAATGTACACTGTTATACAAGCTGTACACTCACTACTTTACATTGTAGCAAAGTGTCATTTCTTCAGTGTTGTCACATGAAAAGATGTACTCAAATATTTACAAAAATATGAGGGGTGTACTCACTTTTGTGAGATACTGTAGTTCATAGGGTGCTATTTGGGATACACCTCTAGTCAGGTGGGAGTCAGAGAGGAGAGAGAGAGGGAGGAATGGAGGGAGGAATGGAGGGGGAGAGGTCTGGGCTGCAGGGGGTCAGTCACAATGGTTCTTTATTTCTTCCTTCCCTCTCTTTCCAAAAGGTCATGGTCTTTTTTTGTTTCAGTTTCATGCGGAATGTCCCCTCTCTCTCCCTCCCCCCTCCTTCCCGCCCTCTCTTTCTCTCCTTCCCACCCTTACACTCTCTCTCTCTCCCCCAGTCCCCCCTTCCTCCCTCTCTCTCTCTCCTATCCCTGGTTCTTGTCATAGTAATGGTGTGGTCTCTGTTGTGGCAGCCATTGTTGCTGTTTGTGCTAAGGCAAAAATCCATCCAATTACTCCTCTGTTGTCTTTTGTAAACAGAGAAGAGAGCAGGAGAGAGAAAGAGAGAATATTTGAGCTCTGAGGAGAGATAGGCGTGCGGCCATGCAGTTAAATCTAAGGTATGAGTCCAAGAGTGTGTTTGCTTGTGTGTGCGTGCGTGAGTATGTGTGCTTCATATGACGCATTGGAAAATGGCTATAGTATCATATTACGGTCCCTACGTCTAAGCCTGCGTCATCACTGGTACATGTGTATTACGCTGCTAGGCTGTAACCTTCAGCCCAAATGGCACCCTATTCCCTATTTAGGGCACTTCTTTTGACCAGGGCCCATAGGGAATAGGATAGGATGCAGACATAAAACATGACCTACCTAGCTACCTTATCTTATTCAAACATTGACCTAAGCCTAATATTGTTCCTGTATTATCCACCATTTAATGGACTACTGGTTTAAACAGCAGATATATCCATTAGTGCATCAGGCATATTGTTCTCACCTCAAATGGCACCCTATTCCCTACGCCGTGTACTACTTTTGACCAAAGCCCTATTCGCCCTGGTCCTAAAAAATGCACTATATAGAGAAAAGCAGGCCGTTTGGGACTCAGAGATCATATCTGGTTTGGGATGACTGGAGATGTAATGGGTACCTATCCTTCACTGAAATATACTATTTCATATCTGTCTGATGACAGGGTTTGAGTAATGGCCCAAAAGCTTTGAGGAATATCAGCCGTATGTCTGTCTTCATCCCAGGTAGCACCCTAGTCCCCTGTATACCCTATGGGCCCTGGTCAGAAGTAGTGCACTTTGAAGGGAATAGGGTGTCATTTGGAACACTCAAGCTGTCTCTGGAGCTCATATTCATATCAGACGGTTTATATCAGGACAGACTGTTGGCTTGAAGGAGGAGAGGAAGAGAAGGAAAGATAGAGGGATGAAGAGAGAGAGCGAGAGAGAAGGGTAGAACCAGGAGGCCATATGCTGTGTCACCACAGATCAAAGAGTGTCGACATTGGAGAATCAGAGCGACAGATGGACTCTGTCACACACACACACACACACACACACACACACACACACACACACACACACACACACACACACACACACAAACGCATAACAACACATGCACGCATAAACACACACACACACACACCACCTGGCCGTTGATCACATGCCCTTAGTAGTGAGCTGGAGTATAGTGTGTGTGTGTGTGTGTGTGTGTGTGTGTGTGTGTGTGTGTGTGTGTGTGTGTGTGGTGTGTGTGTGTGTGTGTGGTGTGTGTGTGTGTGTGTGTTTAACCCTATAACCTTAATTCCACCTGTGCTTGGCTGCACACTCACCCAACCATCCCTTACACACAGAGTCCTCAGTGCCAGACCTGCTGGACTGAGACAGAGAGAGAGAGAGAGATTGAGGGAGGAATGGAGAGAGAGAGATCGAAGGAGAGAGAAGGCGGGGTGGAGAGAGAGGAGAAAGAGGAGGAGAGAGCGAGTCTCCAGGCAGTAAGGGTCACCACATCCGAAAACAGAGTGAAAAAGGAGAGAGAGAGAGAAACAGGGATATAAGTGAGAGAGAGAAACAGGGATATAAGTGAGAGAGAGAAACAGGGATATAAGAGAGAGAGAAACAGGGATATAACAGAGAGAGAAACAGGGATATAAGTGAGAGAGAAACAGGGATATAAGTGAGAGAGAAACAGGGATATAAGAGAGAGAGAAACAGGGATATAAGAGAGAGAGAGAAACAGGGATATAAGTGAGAGAGAAACAGGGATATAAGAGAGAGAGAAACAGGGATATAAGAGAGAGAGAAACAGGGATATAAGAGAGAGAGAGAAAACAGGGATATAAGAGAGAGAGAGAAACAGGGATATAAGTGAGAGAGAGAAACAGGGATATAAGTGAGAGAGAAACAGGGATATAAGAGAGAGAGAAACAGGGATATAAGAGAGAGAGAAACAGGGATATAAGAGAGAGAGAAACAGGGATATAAGAGAGAGAGAGAAACAGGGATATAAGTGAGAGAGAAACAGGGATATAAGTGAGATAGAAACAGGGATATAAGAGAGAGAGAAACAGGGATATAAGTGAGAGAGAAACAGGGATATAAGAGAGAGAGAGAAACAGGGGGAGAAAGAGGAGGAAGAAACTTGGTCATAACAAACATGGACATTGTTCTATTGACACACTGTGTGCAACTCAAGACATGATTTTTGCATTCTATTTTGTTATGCACTTACTTTCAAGTGAAACTCAGTCATCTTGTTGTTCATTGAGCTGAGAGAAGGCTGAGAGGGCGGTGTTGTGTTCCTTTGTCTCTGCATTGCTATTTTACTTCCTTTCTATTTTTTTGGTCCTTTCTTGAATGTTTTTTTTCCTTTCTTTTACCTCACTTGGCAGCTTGTGGGTTAATGTTTTTTAAAGGTGTCATTCCACTTACAGTTTCCTACCTACACCTTCAAAATGGACAATTCATTTCTGCCATTTTGGGTCAAAACAACTCAATTGCCAATTATTTGAATGCTGTTTGTCTTTGTTCTCAGTAACCTTAACAACAGATGCCATGTTGTGCTATTCTAACTGACAGGTCAGCTTTTAGGGATGTTTTTCAGTTGGTCTGTTGGAAGTCAAGTCTGACATGCTTTCTGGTTTGGACTACATCCACACACACAGGCTCGCGCATGGACGGACACACACACACGCAGACATACACACTGTGGCCTCTGTTTTGGGCTGTGGACTGGTCTGGGGACGATTATGCTGGCTGTGTCTTTGTCAGTTAAACTGCCTGTCTGACTACTGTAGCTACTTTGTCTAGTGTACTCTCTATCCTCTCTACACACACACACACACACTCACACACTGACTGTCCTCTCTATCCTCTGTTAGGCCTTGAAGGCTCTCCATTGTACACAGAAGCCATTTCTCTGTCACTCACTGCCTGAGTCTCAACCACTCTGAACCAGTTTGGGTCTTTCTGGGCCCAGAACCAAGGAGATGAATCCTTATAGACATACTGTACACCACACACGCACACATGCTCACGAGCGCACGCACACACACACACACACCAACCCAACCCCACTCTCTTGTCTCTGGTACCAAAGCCGTACTGGCATCAACACATTTCCTTTCTTTGTTTTCTCCCTCTCTTCTATGTATATTATGCCCTTTTTATTTCTTTCCTTCCTTCCTTACTTCCTTCCTTCCTTCCTTCCTTCCTTCCTTCCTTTCTCTTTGCATAAGATGGTCAAAGATGTCAAATAATAAAAATAGATGTTTTATGTTTTAAAACATAGAAGTTTTTTTGCATGCTGAATTACAGATCAGATGGTGCTTGGTTTCTGTCTGTGAAACAATGAAACACTTTATTAATGTTACTGGGGGATGTGGTTTGTTTTGTATGGCTGTTACAGTAATACTTTGTTTGTTTGTTTTGGTGATGGTATAGAAGTTAGTGATGGCTAGGCTAATTTGGCTAGCCATTGTTGCCTTGATAATGGTATAGAAGTTAGCGATGGCTAGGCTGATTTGGCTAGCCATTGTTGCCTTGATAATGGTATAGAAGTTAGCGATGGCTAGGCTGATTTGGCTAGCCATTGTTGCCTTGATAATGGTATAGAAGTTAGTGATGGCTAGGCTGATTTGGCTAGCCATTGTTGCCTTGATAATGGTATAGAAGTTAGTGATGGCTAGGCTGATTTGGCTAGCCAAATTACAGGGAGATGTGTACAGGGAGATGAGTAAGACAGGGATTCAATCAGAAACCACGCTGTAGTGCGATGGACATTTTAAAGTCATTTCTGATTGAGCCGATAACTGCAGCCTTGAATGCAGCCTTTACGGTAACATTGCCTTTAAAACTTTAAAAGCTGCATTGTCTAGTAGAATGATGAGATTGAATCCCGTGTGACCTGCTTTACAGCCATGCTGTGCTGTGATGTGATGTCACACAGGAACCACTAGGTGGCGTACTCTCCCTCTGTGGACAGAAGCTGTAGTGAGACACACACACACACACACACACACACACACACACAGAGACGGGATACTTTCTTTACAGAAGCTCAATTGTTGTCCCATCAACTGCTTGTCAAATCCCCACTGACTGGTTTAGAAAGAGGGAGGGATGTTGCCTATATACAGGCATCCACACACACACACACACACACACACACACACACACACACACACACACACACACACACACACACAAACACACACACACACATACACAAAAACACACACACGCACACACTTGATCTGTCCAGTTCCGTCCATCTTGCCCTGTGTCAAGGCCAAACCCTTCTGGGGGACAAGAGATAGGGGTGGAGCCACGCACACACACACACACACACACACACACTGTTCCGCCACCTTGGCACCAGACCGCCATGCTGCTGCCACCCGATCCCTACTGGGTCCCAGGAGGACGTGTGTGTGTGTGTGTGTGTGTGTGTGTGTGTGTGTGTGTGTGTGTGTGTGTGTGTGTGTGTGTGTGTGTGTGTGTGTGTGTGTGTGTGTGTGTGTGTGTGTGTGTGTGTGTGTAAGAAGTTAACCCACTGGGCTGCATTGCCAGATTTGACTAATCACACGCATCCTGTCTGGGTTGTCAGATTTCAGGCTTTTAATATAAGGTCACTGATTGGCTGTAACTACTCTGTGGTGGGACAAGGTGCTTCTGATTGGCTGTAACTACTCTGTGGTGGGACAAGGTGCTTCTGATTGGCTGTTACTACTCTGTGGTGGGAAAAGTTTAGCTTCTGATTGTTAGAATGGATTGTTAGTTTAAATGATTTAAGGCATTCAAGCTAATGAAATGATCCTAATGACAAACCAATGTTACATGTGGGTATTTCAACTGTAATCCCAGTTTACTCCAAAGTGGTGGAATTTGCCCCCCGCCCCACACACACACATCCTCGAGGGACAAAGAAAGATGATAACATGTTGTACAGTAACCACATCTACATCCCTTTGCACTGAGTTTATTTACATTTCATTTTTTATAGCAGTTTGGGGATTTGTCCAGATTTTTATTTTGTAATTGTTTATTATATTGTGTTTGTTTGTTGTTGTTTTATTAATCACGGAAGAGGGTTGGATGTTCCTGTCATCTGAACAGCCTCTGTGTGTGTGTGTGTGTGTGTGTGTGTGTGTGTGTGTGTGTGTGTGTGTGGTGTGTGTGTGTGTGTGTGTGTGTGTGGCGTTCCGTGGCTCGGTGTTCTGCTAAACCAATCGACATCAGCCCAAGCAGCCTGTGTGTACTGTCTGTTAACTGGGTTCAGGATTGTGTACATTAGGCACAAAATGTATGAAACAGGGCGGGAATACTTGGACCTGGTCCAATCAGAAACTCTTATTTTCATTCTCCGTTACTCAATGTTTTAAAACATTTCCTGTTGAGGATCGTAATGAACATGACCCAGACCTCCCTCTGCTCAGCAGCTTAACAGGGTGAAAAGAAGACGGAAGGATGGAAAGAATGAAAAGAAAAGATCTTAATTTAAAAAAGAATGTTTTTTTTTTCTTCTCCTCCGTGGGGTCTTATTACAAAGAAGAGTGTACATTTCTAAGTTCATTTTTCAAAAATAAAATGTTTGTTCTTCTGTAGATGAATGGCTGTATGTTAACCTCAAACTAAAAGTAATGAATTCTATGACAAAGAAATATAATAAATTAATTTAACATTTTTATCACTTTATGTCTCTTTATGTAGGATGTTGCATTTTTACAGTACTTTGCATCGCCCTAGTCAGACGGTCATATATTCATGCTCCGGGCTAATGTTTCCCCTAGGTACAGATCTAGGATCATCTTCCCCTCCCCCAACCCTGCCCTTACCCATTATAGTGGGGGAAATGCAAAACTGACCCAAGATCAGCATCTAGGTGCCACGTCACCCTACTCCTACATTCATATATGTTCATATATTTCACTAGAGGGCAGTGATGGAACAAAGATCAAATGATCATGACGTTGTGGCAGCAGTGGCCCCGCTAACCGCTCATGGCTAGAGGGGATGCAGCTTTTGTCAAATTAACGTCAGACTTGAGGTTTCGCAGCAGGTTAGGAGAACTTTTGACGTTCATTTGACAAAAACCGGATCCCTTCTAGCCGTGACCACACTAACCCTGGTGCTGGAAAGCTACAGGTGGTGCAGGCTTTTCTTCGAGCCCAGCACTAACAAGCCTGATTCAAATAAACAACTTATCATGATCTTCGGTGTGGACCATGATTAGTTGAATCAGGTGTGTTAGAGCTGAGCTGGAACAAAATCCTGCACAGCCAGTAGCTCCGCTGTCAATCATTTCAAAAGCTGCTCTTGAAATGTCTGTGGGTAAATATTTCTACAAGAAGCTAGAAAACCTGACAAACAGATGTTAGATCGGTCAACTCCGATCAGATGTGCAGTGCTTTGTTCCAGCCCAGCTCTAACACACATCGGATAGAAGCTGACCCGTTGACTGACCTAGTTAGAGCAGGGCTGTCTGGTATTGCTGTTAAGGACTGGAGTTGGGTAACCAAGTATGTTGGTGTGACAGTTTGGACCACACCACTTTTGTTAAGGACTTTCAGCGGTAAGCAGTTGCTATATAACTGTCCCTGGCTTCAGGACTGTGTCCAGTAAGGGTTGGCCAGGCACTGTGGACAAAGGCGGGGACCAGGCTAGACCAAAACCACAAAGGATGAGTCCTAAACAGGCACCCTATTCCCTATATAGTGCACTTCTGACCAGAGCCCAATGGGCCCTTGTCAACAGTAGTGAACTATATAGGGAATAGGGTGCAATTTGGGACCTAGGAATGTTATGATATCAAGGCGGCCATTTTACATGAAAAACAACTACAGTCCTGTGACTCCTGGAGGAAATATTTAAGGACCTATGCAGATATTTTGGGATTGAAAGTTCAAGAGTAACAGTAACACATAGTTTTAATTGTGAGTCCTGTAGCCGAAAACAAGTCCGTCAAATGATTGAGTGAATAATAATAATGAGGTTGTTGTGAACATACTGTAGGTTGGAGCCTGGATGCTCCCATCATGGTGTTGTGAACATACTGTAGGTTGGAGCCTGGATGCTCCCATCATGGTGTTGTGAACATACTGTAGGTTGGAGCCTGGATGCTTCCATCATGGTGTTGTGAACATACTGTAGGTTGGAGCCTGGATGTTCCCATCATGGTGTTGTGAACATACTGTAGGTTGGAGCCTGGATGCTCCCATCATGGTGTTGTGAACATACTGTAGGTTGGAGCCTGGATGTTCCCATCATGGTGTTGTGAACATACTGTAGGTTGGAGCCTGGATGCTCCCATCATGGTGTTGTGAACATACTGTAGGTTGGAGCCTGGATGCTCCCATCATGGTGTTGTGAACATACTGTAGGTTGGAGCCTGGATGTCCCATCATGGTGTTGTGAAGCTGATTGAGATGTACAGGCTGTATTGGGCACCGAGCCCATCTCCCCCCACTCCTCTCGCTCTCTTTCTCTCTCTGTCTGTGTAATCTCAATCTGCCTGCTCTGCTACAACTCATCTCCCCATTTTAATTAGCCTCTCTCTCTGCAGTCTGCACTCATTCTGTACAGAGGATCTCTCTCCTTCTCTCTATCTCTCTCTCTCTACTTTTTGTCTGCTGCAGGTTCCCCCTCCAGGCTAATTCCACAGCATTCAGCACCTGGGCTTTCAGAAGGAGAAGGTGCTCTTCTCCTTCCTATTTCTCTCTTTTTTCTGATCTCAATCTCTCTCTCCTTCTCTCTCTCCTTCCCTCCTCTCTTTCTTTCTCCTCACTCTCTTTCCCTCATCTCTCTCTCCTGTTCCGTCTTGCAGTGAGTGCACACTGTGCAAACAGACTGTCTCTTTCTATTGTATGCTCAATTAAATGTCCATATCAGGGATGTATTATTTTGCATATCTGTCTAACCCACTCAGGGACTAACCCTTCATTAGGTTTATAATGTGAGTCTATGGGAGTGACTGAGGGATGTTTGTGGGATGACTGATTGAAAAGTGTTATAGGTGACATAACTAACAACAGAACAGATACAGATCTGGCACTGAAAGCTATGGATGACGGGGCCATCGTGTTGCTGTGTGTGTGCGTGTGTGTGTGTGTGTGTGTGTGTGTGTGTGTGTGTGTGTGTGTGTGTGTGTGTGTGTGTGTGTGTGTGTGTGTGTGTGTGTGTGTGTGTGTGTGTTGCTGTTAGTATGACTCATATAAAACTGTTGCAATAACAGATGGGTGGGCGATGTTAAAGGCCATGAGGACGTGATGCGTACATCCGTTATCAATGTAAAAACGAACGGCAATATTGATAAGAAATGTTACATTAAGTGACAGATTGAAGTTGAGAAGTTTCACAAGTGTAGAATGATACTAATACAAGACGTGGATATGTAGAGAGAACTGTGTTGTGCAGTGCATACCTCTAGTTCATGTAGAATAAAACTCACTTCTATCCTACATAATAAATATCCATACAAATATTGTGTGTGTGTGGGGGGGGGCTAGAGCTCTATCTGTCAGCTTTAGTTAAATCTCTCTTTTTTACAGAGCCTCAAAGTGAGGCAGAGAGAAAGAGAGGGAAGGATAGGAGTGACAGAAATAAATAGAGATAGTGAAAGAGAGGGACACAGAGAGAGATAGAGAGAGAAGTGCCAGGATTACCTTGTACATCTGGACAGTTTAGGCTGAAATCAGCTGAATAAACATGAGGTTTTATCCACTGTGTCAAGACTGCATTAGACTACATAAAGGAAAACTCCAGCTAAAAGCTACGTCGTGGTATTTGTGGTATTTGTTTCATTAGTTCATTGTTGATATAGTCCCAAAATGTTTTGCATGTCAGCAATCTAGTTTTCAACTTTCTAAATCTAGAAATACAGCCTGTATGATGCATTATAATGATGCTGCGTTTTGGCCTGGAATTATCCGTTAAGTAGAATCTGATGCCGGCAGAGCCAACACACACACACACACACACACACACACACACACACACACACACACACACACACACACACACACACACCACACACACACACGGTAAACTAGTTTAAAACATCAAACACGTGTGTATGTCTCTATGAAAGCATAAACTCCACATCCCGATGTTAAGACTGGCTTCTGATGCTCCTGTAAAGTAAAACCTCTTGTGGTGTGTGTGTAAGAGTATCTACAGAGAGGAAGAGGCAGAGAAAGACAGGATGTGGGTTTAACCTTCTGCAGTAGAGTGGTGAGAGAGAGGCTGGAAGAAAGGGTTGTGAGAGAGAGTGGGAGGAAAGAGAGAACAGAAGAAAGTAGCTCTCCTCGAGAGACTTAGAACCAGTGTTTGGGCTGCTTTTGCTGGGGGGTGGTTGACACACACACACACACACACACACACACACACACACACACACACACACACACACACACACTCTCCCTAATCTCAACCCACGCCAACCCAGGACCCCAGCAGTACAGTATTCATTTCCACCAGATGCACACTAAACTCACAACAGGGAGATCAGACTGGCATAGCACCTTCAATCAGGCTCTCCATCCTGTTCCCTTCAACTGGAGAAATAACATGTTTGCCTGTGTGTGTGTGTGTGTGTGGTGTGTGTGTGTGTGTGTGTGTGTGTGTGTGTGTGTGTGTGTGTGTGTGTGTGTGAGTGTGTGTGTGTATGCGTGTGAGTGCGTGTGAGTGCGTGTGCGTGTGCGTGAGTGTGTGTGTGTGTGTGTGTGCGTGCGTGCGTGTGTGCGTGCGTGCGTGTGTGTGCAGTATCTTCAGCAACATCTACTTCTTTCCCAGTGCACAGTATGAACCCTGAGACCATCACTAATACACCAGCTGGCTCGCTAGTCACTACCCCTCCTTCATCCCTCCATCTCGCCCTCCATCTCTCACCAGAAACACTGCCAAACACAACTACAGTTAAATCACAGAGAGAGAGAGAGAGAGAGAGAGAGAGAGAGAGAGAGAGAGAGAGAGAGACGTTGAGGAGTGAAGGGAGAGAGAGAGAGAGGAGAGAGAGAGAGAGAGAGAGAGAGAGGAGTGAAGGGAGAGAAAGACAGGGAGAGAAGTTGAGGAGTGATGGGCGATAGAGAGAAAGACAGAGAGATAATTAAGTTGAGGGTTGACAGAAAGGGAATGAAAAAGAGATGGAATGGAAAGAAATGAAAAGAATACGAGAAAAAGCTGAGGAGAAGAGGAAGGATGGAGAAAAAGAGAAAAAGACAGAGAGAGAGCGAGAGCGAAAAAGAGAGAGTGGTTAAAGAAAAGAGAAGAAAATATATGCAAAAGGTCAAGAAATTAGATGATGAGTCTTTTAGCCAGTCACAGCCCAACATTACGTAAACAGCCCAACATTACGTAAACAGCCCAACATTACGTAAACAGCCCAACATCACGTAAACAGCCCAACATTACGTAAACAGCCCAACATTACGTAAACAGCCCAACATCACGTAAACAGCCCAACATCACGTAAACAGCCCAACATCACGTAAACAGCCCAACATCACGTAAACAGCCCAACATCACGTAAACAGCCCAACATCACGTAAACAGCCCAACATCACGTAAACAGCCCAACATTATGCCAACAGTTAAAATAATGAACAAATTACTATCAGCCATAATTTAAAAAGTAACTGAAAGCAGATATGTTAAATAAAATAAATATGAATGTAAATACACATTAAGGAGCACAGACATTATGTCAAATAGTCTAACTGGACGGCAGTGTCTCGGTCTAAAGTAGTGCACTATGGAATAGGGTGCCATTTGGAACACACAATAGTTTCTATATTCTGATGAATGTCATAAAGATTCATAGCTGTCTCATAAATGGAAAGTCACTGCTGACCTAGGGGATGTAAAACATTTAGTTTGGTAAGTTACTGCTGACCTAGGGGATGTAAAACATTTAGTTTGGTAAGTTACCGCTGACCTAGGGGATGTAAAACATTTAGTTTGGTAAGTTACCGCTGACCTAGGGGATGTAAAACATTTAGTTTGGTAAGTTACTGCTGACCTAGGGGATGTAAAACATTTAGTTTGGTAAGTTACCGCTGACCTAGGGGATGTAAAACATTTAGTTTGGTAAGTTACCGCTGACCTAGGGGATGTAAAACATTTAGTTTGGTAAGTTACCGCTGACCTAGGGGATGTAAAACATTTAGTTTGGTAAGTTACTGCTGACCTAGGGGATGTAAAACATTTAGTTTGGTAAGTTACTGCTGACCTAGGGGATGTAAAACATTTAGTTTGGTAAGTTACTGCTGACCTAGGGGATGTAAAACATTTAGTTTGGTAAGTTACCGCTGACCTAAGGGATGTAAAACATTTAGTTTGGTAAGTTACTGCTGACCTAGGGGATGTAAAACATTTAGTTTGGTAAGTTACTGCTGACCTAGGGGATGTAAAACATTTAGTTTGGTAAGTTACCGCTGACCTAGGGGATGTAAAACATTTAGTTTGGTAAGTTACCGCTGACCTAGGGGATGTAAAACATTTAGTTTGGTAAGTTACTGCTGACCGGGGATGTAAAACATTTAGTTTGGTAAGTTACTGCTGACCGGGGATGTAAAACATTTAGTTTGCGTTCTGTTAGTGCCTGATTATATTTTGGTCTGCAGTGTGTGTCCACATGCGTTTGTGTGTGTGTGACTCGTAGCCCTTTCCTGAAGTCAAACGACCAAATCATCCTCTAGTGGCCTCATGGGTGGAATGTTATTCAAAAAATCCGGTGTTTCTATGTGAAACAGTCTTCTGTGATGTATATAAAGTGTAATATTGGGATGCAAACTCA
>NC_138292.1:69622500-69687500 GCF_965601325.2 Salmo salar
GGGATGAGAGAGAGAGAGAGAGAGGGAGAGAGAGAGGAGTGAGGGAAGAGAGAGAGGAGGGGGGATGAGAGAGAGAGAGAGAGAGAGATGAGATGGAGGGATAGAGAGGAGGGAGGGAATAGAGAGAGGAGGGCGGATGAGAGAGAGAGGGAGAGAGAGAGAGAGAGGGAGAGAGGAGTGAGGGGAGACAGAGGTGAAAGATGACAACACTGAATGAAAAAGAAAAATGATTCAGATCAACTTTAATGTGCTATTCTATGAAGACAGTTTGTTTGTTTATGTCTTTATTTATTCAACATTTAATTATGTGACCTTTATTTAACTATACAAGTCAGTTAAGAACAAATTCTTATTTACAATGACGGCCTACACCGGCCAAACCCGGACGACGCTGGGCCAATTGTGCGCCGTCCTATGGGACTCCCAATCACGTCCGGTTGTGATACAGCCTGGAATCTAGTTAGAACAGGGACAGGGACGAAGAAGAAAGAGAAGAACATATGATAAAGAAGATGATAAATGAGCTCTGATGGAGGTTTAGTGTACAGCTGAACTATTCTGACAGAGAGTAGTACACTGCAGACTTGTCTTAGTAATGGATGTGTACTTTAGAGAGGGGTGGAGGGATGGAGGGAGTCATAAAGAGAGGAGCGAAAGGGAGGATGAGTTATAATCAGCGAGGAGGGAGGGAGGGAGGGGGAAGCAAGCAAGCAATCTACAGCGTGTGAGAGAGGCTGAGTAAAGGTTCTTACCCGTTACAACATTTTCCTCGCGCACAGCTGATCCTCCACACCAATACATTCGCGAGCATCGCTAGGAGGAACGCAAGGTAAGTGAATCAGGACTTTGTCAAATGGAAACTGTATAATGACATTGTTATATCTATTGCTGACAAGTCAACTAATTGTTTCCATGAATGCACGCGGATGTAGAACACGTTTTTTTGCCGCTTGCTTCCCCATTGAATGTATTTTTCCCCCCGTTGGAAATAAGTTACTCTCAACAGAAGCCAACTCAGCAGTGTTCTGTGCATTTGCGCCTGAATGGAAAGGAGAATAATATTTTCGAAGATGCACGTTGCTACAAGTAATTATTTGCTTAAGCTTTGTATAAGGATGTGTACCATATAAATGTATGCTGTGCGTCTGTAGACGTGGCTGTTAGAATGAATCCTTTCTGATAGAACGACCACCGGTTACTGTAGGCGTTCTCTCCCTCTCTGGGTCAGTTCTACAATGCTGACAGAATAACATTGTCATGAACATACGAACAACATATTCAGTAGGCTATACAAATATTTGCATACAACACGGTACATTTGCATTTGATGTAAAATATATATATATATATATGTATATTATTTGTTGGCTTTTGAACTTGCCTGAACTGTAGCCTAAGTAGGCTATAGCCTGAACTGTAGTCTAGGTAGGCTATAGCCTGAACTGTAGCCTAAGTAGGCTATAGCCTGAATTGTAGTCTAGGTAGGCTATAGCCTGAACTGTAGTCTAGGTAGGCTATAGCCTGAACTGTAGTCTAGGTAGGCTATAGCCTGAACTGTAGTCTAGGTAGGCTATAGCCTGAACTGTAGCCTAAGTAGAATATAGCCTGAACTGTAGCCTAAGTAGGCTATAGCCTGAACTGTAGTCTAGGTAGGCTATAGCCTGAACTGTAGCCTAAGTAGGCTATAGCCTGAACTGTAGTCTAGGTAGGCTATAGCCTGAACTGTAGTCTAGGTAGGCTATAGCCTGAACTGTAGCCTAAGTAGGCTATAGCCTGAACTGTAGCCTAGGTAGGCTATAGCCTGAACTGTAGTCTAAGTAGTCTATAGCCTGAACTGTAGTCTAGGTAGGCTATAGCCTGAACTGTAGTCTAGATAGGCTATAGCCTGAACTGTAGCCTAAGTAGGCTATAGCCTGAACTGTAGCCTAGGTAGGCTATAGCCTGAACTGTAGCCTAGGTAGGCTATAGCCTGAACTGTAGCCTAGGTAGGCTATAGCCTGAACTGTAGTCTAGGTAGGCTATAGCCTGAACTGTAGTCTAGGTAGGCTAGAGCCTGAACTGTAGTCTAGGTAGGCTATAGCCTGAACTGTAGTCTAGGTAGGCTATAGCCTGAACTGTAGTCTAGGTAGGCTATAGCCTGAACTGTAGTCTAGGTAGGCTATAGCCTGAACTGTAGCCTAAGTAGGCTATAGCCTGAACTGTAGCCTAAGTAGGCTATAGCCTGAACTGTAGTCTAGGTAGGCTATAGCCTGAACTGTAGCCTAAGTAGGCCATAGCCTGAACTGTAGCCTAAGTAGGCCATAGCCTGAACTGTAGCCTAAGTAGGCTATAGCCTGAACTGTAGTCTAGGTAGGCTATAGCCTGAACTGTAGCCTAGGTAGGCTATAGCCTGAACTGTAGTCTAGGTAGGCTATAGCCTGAACTGTAGTCTAGGTAGGCTATAGCCTGAACTGTAGTCTAGGTAGGCTATAGCCTGAACTGTAGCCTAGGTAGGCTATAGCCTGAACTGTAGCCTAGGTAGGATATAGCCTGAACTGTAGTCTAGGTAGGCTATAGCCTGAACTGTAGTCTAGGTAGGCTATAGCCTGAACTGTAGTCTAGGTAGGCTATAGCCTGAACTGTAGTCTAGGTAGGCTATAGCCTGAACTGTAGTCTAGGTAGGCTATAGCCTGAACTGTAGTCTAGGTAGGCTATAGCCTGAACTGTAGCCTAAGTAGGCTATAGCCTGAACTGTAGTCTAGGTAGGCTATAGCCTGAACTGTAGCCTAAGTAGGCTATAGCCTGAACTGTAGCCTAAGTAGGCTATAGCCTGAACTGTAGTCTAGGTAGGCTATAGCCTGAACTGTAGCCTAAGTAGGCTATAGCCTGAACTGTAGTCTAGGTAGGCTATAGCCTGAACTGTAGCCTAAGTAGGCTATAGCCTGAACTGTAGTCTAGGTAGGCTATAGCCTGAACTGTAGCCTAGGTAGGCTATAGCCTGAACTGTAGTCTAGGTAGGCTATAGCCTGAACTGTAGCCTAGGTAGGCTATAGCCTGAACTGTAGTCTAGGTAGAATATAGCCTGAACTGTAGTCTAGGTAGGCTATAGCCTGAACTGTAGCCTAGGTAGGCTATAGCCTGAACTGTAGCCTAGGTAGGCTATAGCCTGAACTGTAGTCTAGGTAGGCTATAGCCTGAACTGTAGTCTAGGTAGGCTATAGCCTGAACTGTAGCCTAAGTAGGCTATAGCCTGAACTGTAGCCTAGGTAGGCTATAGCCTGAACTGTAGCCTAGGTAGGCTATAGCCTGAACTGTAGTCTAGGTAGGCTATAGCCTGAACTGTAGTCTAGGTAGGCTATAGCCTGAACTGTAGTCTAGGTAGGCTATAGCCTGAACTGTAGTCTAGGTAGGCTATAGCCTGAACTGTAGCCTAGGTAGGCTATAGCCTGAACTGTAGCCTAAGTAGTCTATAGCCTCAACTGTAGTCTAGGTAGGCTATAGCCTGAACTGTAGCCTAAGTAACTATAGCCTGAACTGTAGCCTAAGTAGGCTATAGCCTGAACTGTAGTCTAGGTAGGCTATAGCCTGAACTGTAGCCTAGGTAGGCTATAGCCTGAACTGTAGTCTAGGTAGGCTATAGCCTGAACTGTAGTCTAGGTAGGCTATAGCCAAGCTACTGACGTATAACGTATTAAGTTATTTATAAGTGATTACTTTAAAGTATGATGACAGATGCTAAATACACTTAAAAGGGCAATCTGCGGCTCCAACAACAACAAAGCAGGGGCCCCGCCACTGTTTTGCAAAAACAGCTTTAAGAAATGTGTGGTGGATAATGAGATCTCGAACTATTGGGTTCTTCAATGACTGACAGTCTCAATCACCTGGACTCATTTTCTCTCTCTGTTTCTAATACTGGAAAATAAAAATGTGAAGACTCAGTACTGTTCTTTTGATACTAGTGTTACTGTTTATCAATATTGGCACGCCATCGTGCCCAGCAGGGAATGGTCAAACTGTAAAACGTAGGTTATCTCATAACTTCCCACAGAGGGAAACTAAAGCTTCCTCCCTTCTTTCTCGTCATCCTTTCATCCATCCATCATTCTCACCATTGATCCATCTTAGGAAAGACTGTTAACATTCCAGGAGTTGTGTAAAACACCAGGGATTTCCTCTCCGGCCCTATCGCTCTGTCGCTCTGATTCACACACACACACACACACACACACACACACACACACACACACACACACACACACACACACACACACACACACACACACACACACACACACACACACACACACACACACACACACACACTCATAGTGCTTGCACACGGACACGCGCACGCACACACACACACACACACACACACACACACACACACACACACACACACACACACACACACACACACACACACACACACACACACACACACACACTCATAGTGCTTGTACACGGACACGCGCACGCACACACATACAGTAAATGCACATGCTTGCATGCACACATACTCCCCTACACACATACACACTCATCCATTCTCTCTCTCCCTTCCTCCAATCCATCCTCTACAGTGTTGTCCAACTAAACTCTCAACATCTGTCTTTCTCAACCCCGGGCCAAACCCTTCCCTAAATACTGTGGACTCAAACTGGTCGTAAATGTCAGTAGTGAAATCCAAGTGGGTTTCTCACCTCTCCTCAAGCAGGAAGTACCAGGTTTATTCAGGTAACGGTTTGTGATGCTACTTAGTGTTCATGTCCTACTGATACCTCCTGATGTGACCAGATCATTCAGAGACCCAGGATGTGAGAAAACCTAGCCTGCCTCTGATGTTCTCACTAGATGGCCAAGCTGCATAGTCTATGTTGTCTATATCGAGAAAAAAAAAGGTATGGGAACAGGTTAGCAGTGTGGTTGAGGTTAGGGTTAGGTTTGAAATCCGATTTGAAGAAGATACATTGTAGAACTAGGCAGGGCTTCTGACTTTGTATCTTGGCCAGATAGGGACAACTCTAATGTGGGCTGAGTTTTCTATTACAACCCATAACTCTCTTACATTGCCAATACGTTCTCCTATAAACTTCAGTCTGGATTACTCCTGCAATTCAGGCTATTCAAGATATTTAACCTGCTTTAGTGAAAGCCAAGGAAATCACTGGTACTGGAAAAATGCTTGTGAAAAAGAAAACAGAAAAAGAAAACATGGGTTCTATGGTGTGTGTATACTGGGCTTGGTGACCTGTCCCACTAACAGATGTCTTGTAGAGACACTGGAAATGTGTGTCCAACCGTGAGCTCATGTGGACATGGCTGGCAGTCAATGTTAATATTTTCATATGGTTGTTTGGTAATGTTTACATGTGGTAATGCGGTGGTAATGTTTTCATGTTTAATACAGTGCAGGTGTGAGCATGAGCAGGTAGGTTGAGGGACACACACACACACACACTAAAGAGAAGTGATCATGGCCCGTACATGAGCCAATACCAACACATCCAGCTGTCCCTGATCTCACTCATTACCTTACCTTCTCTCTCCCCACATCTCTCTCTCTCTCTTTTCCTCCCTCCCTATCTCTCTCTACCTCTCTCTCGCTCTCCCTATCTCTCTCTCCCTCAAGTGTGTTCATCATGTTGGGGGTGTGTCTGTCCGTCCTATTGCTCCTCCCCCTGGCCTCGTCCATCCCCTCCCCCTCCAGACCTCCCCCAAAACTATGCAGACGATGCTGCGACCCCCTGCAGCCCCCAGAATCCTCTGCTGCACGCCCTGCCCACCACGCCGCCGCCACGCCAGAGGTCCACACCTACATCAACATGACCATTCTCAAAGGTAAGAGACAACACACACACACACACACACACACACACACACACACACACACACACACACACACACACACACACACACACACACACACACATCAGTACATTATCAGTATCTTAGATGACCAACCTCAAAGGTACAGTACAAAGTAACATCCCAACAGACCAGATGAGATATAGGCATTGCCTTAGAGCAACGTTTCCCAAGCCAGTCCTCCAGAACTAGCCAGCTTGTTGAAAAGAAGACACTTGGCAGGATCAGTAATTAGCAAGGCCAACGTTCTTAAAGAAGAAAGAACACACACAGAAGACACAAGGAATCAAACCGAACACACACACACACACACACACAGACACACACACACACACACACACACACACACACACACACACACACACACACACACACACACACACACACACACACACACACTCTTCAAAGAGATAAAGGCCTTGTGTTAAATTTCCAAGCCTTATTCCTCTAAAATAGTCCAGGAGACATGTCATGTATTGTTTGGTGTGGTGTGTGGTTATGGTTTTATCTGTGTTCTGTGATAGAGATTCCATGTCAGGCTTAGCTGACCCCTGACCCTATCCCCAAAACAACAGGATGTTACGTTTCTCTCACTTAGAAGTGTGGCACACACATGGACATGCACACGCACACAATAAAAAAAAAACTCTAGATTAATTGAAATCCTTGTTTAGAGTGAGTGAGGGAGGGAGGGAGGGAGGGAGGGAGGGAGGGAGGGAGGGTGGGAGGGAGGGAGGGACGGTGGGACCGTGGGAGGGAGGGAGGGAGCGAGGGAGGGTGGGAGGCTCCCAGAAGGCAGTATTCACCTGGCACTGAACCTGATGATGTGGCTGAAAACACACACAGATAAATACACACCCACACACCCTCATACAATCAAGCAGTGCAGTGTGGGAGAGGATTGATATTAATACACTGCAACAACCCAGTTTAGTTAGAAAAGAGGCACTAGCTAACTATATGAAGACTATACAGTGAGGGAAAAAAGTATTTGATCCCCTGCTGATTTTGTACGTTTGCCCACTGACAAAGAAATTATCAGTCTATAATTTTAATGGTAGGTTTATTTGAACAGTGAGAGACAGAATAACAACAAAAAAATCCAGAAAAACACATGTCAAAAATGTTGTAAATTGATTTGCATTTAAATGAGGGAAATAAGTATTTGACCCCCTCTCAATCAGAAAGATTTCTGGCTCCCAGGTGTCTTTTATACAGGTAACGAGCTGAGATTAGAAGCACACTCTTAAAGGGAGTGCTCCTAATCTCAGTTTGTTACCTGTATGAAAGACACCTGTCCACAGAAGCAATCAATCAATCAGATTCCAAACTCTCCACCATGGCCAAGACCAAAGAGTATTCCAGCATGACAATGACCCAAAACACACGGCCGAGGCAACAAAGGAGTGGTACAAGAAGAAGCACATTAAGGTCCTGGAATGGCCTAGCCAGTCTCCAGACCTTGAATCCCATAGAAAATCTGTGGAGGGAGCTGAAGGTTCGAGTTGCCAAACGTCAGCCTCGAAACCTTAATGACTTGGAGAAGATCTGCAAAGAGGAGTGGGGCAAAATCCCTCCTGAGATGTGTGCAAACCTGGTGGCCAACTACAAGAAACGTCTGACCTCTGTGATTGCCAACAAGGGTTTTGCCACCAAGTACTAAGTCATATTTTGCAGAGGGGTCAAATACTTATTTCCCTCATTAAAATGTCAATCATTTTATAACATTTTTGACATGCGTTTTTCTGGATTTTTTTGTTGTTATTCTGTCTCTCACTGTTCAAATAAACCTACCATTAAAATTATAGACTGATAATTTCTTTGTAAGTGGGCAAACCTACAAAATCAGCAGGGGATCAATTACTTTTTTCCGTCACTGTATATATAGAGACTAACTATATAAAGACTATATATGGAGAGACTAACTATATAAAGATGATATATATAGAGACTTACTATATAAAGACTATATATATAGAGAGAGAGAGACTAACTATATAAAGACTATATATAGAGACTAACTATATAAAGACTATATATAGAGAGATTTACTATATAAAGACTATATATATAGAGACTAACTATATAAAGACTATATATATATAGAGACTAACTATATAAAGACGATATATATATATATAGAGATTTACTATATAAAGACTATATATATAGAGACTAACTATATAAAGACTATATATAAAGACTAACTATATAACGATGATATATATAGAGACTAACTATATAAAGACTATATATATAGAGACTAACTATATAAAGACTATATATATAGAGTCTAACTATATAAAGACTATATATGGAGAGACTAACTATATAAAGACTATATATATAGAGACTAACTATATAAAGACTATATATGGCGAGACTAACTATATAAAGACTATATATGGAGAGACTAACTATATAAAGGCTATATATAGAGACTAACGATATGAAGACAATATATATAGAGACTAACTATATAAAGACTATATATATAGAGTCTAACTATATAAAGACTATATATGGAGAGACTAACTATATAAAGACTATATATGGAGAGACTAACTATATAAAGACTATATATATAGAGACTAACTATATAAAGACTATATATATAGAGACTAACTATATATAGACTATATATATAGAGACTAACTATATATAGACTATATATATAGAGACTAATTATATAAAGACTATATATAGAGAGACTAACTATATATAGAGAGACTAATTATAGCTAACTAAGTCTAACTATGTAAAGACTATATATATATAGAGATTTACTATATAAAGACTATATATAGAGAGACTATATAAAGACTATATATATAGAGACTAACTATATAAAGACTATATATATAGAGACTAACTATATATAGACTATATATATATAGAGAGAGACTAATTATATAAAGACTATATATAGAGAGACTAACTATATATAGAGAGACTAATTATAGCTAACTAAGTCTAACTATGTAAAGACTATATATATAGAGATTTACTATATAAAGACTATATATAGAGAGACTAACTATATAAAGACTATATATATAGAGACTAACTATATATAGACTATATATATATATATATATATATATATATATATATATAGAGACTAATTATATAAAGACTATATATAGAGAGACTAACTATATATAGAGAGACTAATTATAGCTAACTAAGTCTAACTATGTAAAGACTATATATATAGAGATTTACTATATAAAGACTATATATATATAGAGACTAACTATATAAAGACTATATATATAGAGACTAACTATATAAAGACTATATATATAGAGACTAACTATATATAGACTATATATATAGAGACTAATTATATAAAGACCATATATAGAGAGACTAACTATACTGCTAAAAAAAATAAAGGGAACACTTAAACAACACATCCTAGATCTGAATGAAAGAAATAATCTTATTAAATACTTTTTTGTTTACATAGTTGAATGTGCTGACAACAAAATCACACAAAAATAATCAATGGAAATCCAATTTATCAACCCATGGAGGTCTGGATTTGGAGTCACACTCAAAATTAAAGTGGAAAACCACGCTACAGGCTGATCCAACTTTGATGTAATGTCCTTAAAACAAGTCAAAATGAGGCTCAGTAGTGTGTGTGGCCTCCACGTGCCTGTATGACCTCCCTACAACGCCTGGGCATGCTCCTGATGAGGTGGCGGATGGTCTCCTGAGGGATCTCCTCCCAGACCTGGACTAAAGCATCCGCCAACTCCTGGACAGTCTGTGGTGCAACGTGGCGTTGGTGGATGGAGCGAGACATGATGTCCCAGATGTGCTCAATTGGATTCAGGTCTGGGGAACGGGCGGGCCAGTCCATAGCATCAATGCCTTCCTCTTGCAGGAACTGCTGACACACTCCAGCCACATGAGGTCTATCATTGTCTTGCATTAGGAGGAACCCAGGGCCAACCGCACCAGCATATGGTCTCATAAGGGTCTGAGGATCTCATCTCGGTACCTAATGGCAGTCTGGCTACCTCTGGCGAGCACATGGAGGGCGGTGCGGCCCCTCAAAGAAATGCCACCCCACACCATGACTGACCCACCGCCTAACCGGTCATGCTGGAGGATGTTGCAGGCAGCAGAACGTTCTCCATGGCGTCTCCAGACTCTGTCACGTCTGTCACGTGCTCAGTGTGAACCTGCTTTCATCTGTGAAGAGCACAGGGCGCCAGTGGCAAATTTGCCAATCTTGGTGTTCTCTGGCAAATGCCAAACGTCCTGCACGGTGTTGGGCTGTAAGCACAACCCCCACCTGTGGACGTCGGGCCCTCATACCACCCTCATGGAGTCTGTTTCTGACCGTTTGAGCAGACACATGCACATTTGTGGCCTGCTGGAGGTCATTTTGCAGGGCTCTGGCAGTGCTTCTCCTGCTCCTCCTTGCACAAAGGCGGAGGTAGCGGTCCTGCTGCTGGGTTGTTGCCCTCCTACGGCCTCCTCCACGTCTCCTGATGTACTGGCCTGTCTCCTGGTAGCGCCTCCATGCTCTGGACACTACGCTGACAGACACAGCAAACCTTCTTGCCACAGCTCGCATTGATGTGCCATCCTGGATGAGCTGCACTATCTGAGCCACTTGTGTGGGTTGTAGACTCCGTCTCATGCTACCACTAGAGTGAAAGCACCGCCAGCATTCAAAAGTGACCAAAACATCAGCCAGGAAGCATAGGAACTGAGAAGTGGTCTGTGGTCCCCACCTGCAGAACCACTCCTTTATTGCTAATTGCCTATAATTTCCACCTGTTGTCTATTCCATTTGCACAACAGCATGTGAAATTTATTGTCAATCAGTGTTGCTTCTTAAGTGGACAGTTTGATTTCACAGAAGTGTGATTGATTCGGAGTTACATTGTGTTGTTTAAGTGTTCCCTTTATTTTTTTGAGCAGTGTATATATAGAGAGACTAATTATAGCTAACTAAGTCTAACTATGTAAAGACTATATATATAGAGATTTACTATATAAAGACTATATATAGAGACTAACTATATAAAGACTATATATATAGAGACTAACTATATAAAGACTATATATATAGAGACTAACTATATATAGACTATATATAGAGAGACTAATTATATAAAGACTATATATAGAGAGACTAACTATATATAGAGAGACTAATTATAGCTAACTAAGTCTAACTATGTAAAGACTATATATATAGAGATTTACTATACAAAGACTATATATATAGAGACTAACTATATAAAGACTATATATATAGAGACTAACTATATAAAGACGATATATATAGATACTAACTATATAAAGACTATATATATAGAGACTAACTATATAAAGACGATATATATAGAGACTAACTATATAAAGACGATATATATAGAGACTAACTATATAAAGACGATATATATAGAGACTAACTATATAAAGACTATATATATAGAGACTAACTATATAAAGACGATATATATATAGACTAACTATATAAAGACTATATATATAGATACTAACTATATAAAGACGATATATATAGATACTAACTATATAAAGACTATATATATAGAGACTAACTATATAAAGACTATATATATAGATACTAACTATATAAAGACGATATATATAGATACTAACTATATAAAGACTATATATATAGAGACTAACTATATAAAGACGATATATATAGATACTAACTATATAAAGATGATATATATAGATACTAACTATAGCTGACTAAGTCTAACTATATAAAGACTATATGTAGAGAGACTAACTATATGAAGACAATATATATAGAGACTAACTATATAAAGACTAACTATATAAAGACTATATATAGAGACTAACTATATAAAGACTATATATATAGTGACTAACTATATAAAGACTATATATGGAGAGACTAACTATAGCTAACTAAGTCTAACTATATAAATAATATATATGGAGAGACTAACTATAGCTAACTAAGTCTAACTATATAAATAATATATATGGAGAGACTAACTATAGCTAACTAAGTCTAACTATATAAAGATTATATATAGAGAGACTTAACAAGAATGGTGTTCATGGGAGGACACCATGGAAGAATCCACTGCTCTCCAAAAAAAACATTGCTGCACGTCTGAAGTATGCAAAAGAGCATCTGGATGTTCCACAGCGCAACAGACGAAATATTATGTGGACAGATTCAACTAAGGTTGAGTTGTTTGGAAGGAAGGAACACACAACACTATGTGTGGAGAAACAAAAGCACAGCACGCCAACATAAAAACCTCATCCCAACTGTAAAGTATGGTGGAGGGAGCATCATGGTTTGGGGCTGCTTTGCTGCCTCAGGGCCTGGACAGATTGCTATCATCGACGGAAAAATGAATTCCCATCAAGACATTTTGCAGGAGAATGTAAGGCTATCTGTCCGCCAATTGAAGCTCAACAGAAGTTGGGTGATGCAACAGGACAACGACCCAAAACACAGAAGTGGCTTCAACAGAAGAAAATACTCCTTCTGGAATGGCCCAGTCAGAGTCCTGACCTCAACCTGATTGAGATGCTGTAGCATGACCTCGAGAGCAGTTCACACCAGACATTCCAAGAATATTGCTGAACTGAAACATTTTAGTAAAGAGGAATGGTCCAAAATTCCTCCTGTGTTTTACATGTCGTAAACTCGTCAACAGATATGTTAGCATGTTCAAGAGATTTCTGTAAGTCTTTGGCTGACACTCTACGATTCTTCTTAACCTCATTGAGCATTCTGCACTGTGCTCTTGCAGTCATCTTTGCAGGACGGCCACTCCAAGGGAGTGCTGAACTTTCTCCATTTATAGCCAATTTGTCTTACCGTGGACTGATGAACATCAAGGCTTTTGGAGATACATTTGTAACCCTTTCCAGCTTTAGGCAAGTCAACAATTCTTAATCTGAAGTCTTCTGAGATCTCTTTTGTTCGAGGCATGATTCACATCAGGCAATGCTTCATGGGAATAGCAAACTCACATTTTGTGAGTGTTTTTTATATTGCAGGGCAGCTCTAACCAACGTCTCCAATCTCATCTCATTGATTGGACTCCAGGTTATCAGAGTATTGACTCCAATTCGTTTTTGGAGAAGTCATTAGCTTAGGGGTTCACATACTTTTGCCATCCTACACTGTGAATGTTTAAATGATGTATTCAATATAGACAAGAAAAATACAATAATTTGTGTGTTATTAGTTTAAGCACACTCTGTTTGTCTATTGCTGTGACTTAGAGGAAGATCACATCACATTTTTTGACCAATTTATGTAGAAATCCAGGTAATTCCAAAGGGTTCACATACTTTTTCTTGCAACTGTATATGGAGTCGCTAACTAAGTCTAAATATATGGAGAAATGATTCTCTAAAAGTGGTATTGGTTGTCATAAAGCACAATGTCCAGATGCTTTTCAAATTCTTGTCCTACTGATAGTAATCATGGCTTGAAGGCTTAACTACAGATCTAGGATCAGTTTACACTATCCTAACCCTGACCATCACTATCTAGACATCAGGAAGAATACTGACCTCACATGAGTGCTAAGAGGTGACTGTATCTACAGCATGATCATTTAAACAGGACCTGGACAAGAGGGGGCCTGTTTAGATCATGTGGTTAAAGCATCAGAGACATCCATATACAGTGGGGGGGGAAAGTATTTAGTCAGCCACCAATTGTGCAAGTTCTCCCACTTAAAAAGATGAGAGAGGCCTGTAATTTTCATCATAGGTACATGTCAACTATGACAGACAAAATGAGAAAAAAAATCCAGAAAATCACATTGTAGGATTTTTTATGAATTTATTTGCAAATTATGGTGGAAAATAAGTATTTGGTCACCTACAAACAAGCAAGATTTCTGGCTCTCACAGACCTGTAACTTCTTCTTTGAGACGCTCCTCTGTCCTCCACTCATTACCTGTATTAATGGCACCTGTTTGAACTTGTTATCAGTATAAAAGACACCTGTCCACAACCTCAAACAGTCACACTCCAAACTCCACTATGGCCAAGACCAAAGAGCTGTCAAAGGACACCAGAAACAAAATTGTAGAGGGAAGACTGAATCTGCAATAGGTAAGCAGCTTGGTTTGAAGAAATCAACTGTGGGAGCAATTATTAGGAAATGGAAGACATACAAGACCACTGATAATCTCCCTTGATCTGGGGCTCCACGCAAGATCTCACCCCGTGGGGTCAAAATGATCACAAGAACTGTGAGCAAAAATCCCAGAAACACACGGGGGGACCTAGTGAATGACCTGCAGAGAGCTGGGACCAAAGTAACAAAGCCTACCATCAATAACACACTATGCCGCCAGGGACTCAAATCCTGCAGTAGCAGACGTGTCCCCCTGCTTAAGCCAGTACATGTCCAGGCCCATCTAAAGTTTGCTAGAGAGCATTTGGATGATCCAGAAGAGGATTGGGAGAATGTCATACGGTCAGATGAAACCAAAATATTACTTTTTGGTAAAAACTCAACTCGTCGTGTTTGGAGGACAAAGAATGCTGAGTTGCATCCAAAGAACACCATACCTACTGTGAAGCATGGGGGTGGAAACATCATGCTTTGGGGCTGTTTTTCTGCAAAGGGACCAGGACGACTGATCCGTGTAAAAGAAAGAATGAATGGGGCCATATATCGTGAGATTTTGAGTGAAAACCTCTTTCCATCAGCAAGGGCATTGAAGATGAAACGTGGCTGGGTCTTTCAGCATGACAATGATCCCAAACACACCGCCCGGGCAACGAAGGAGTGGCTTCGTAAGAAGCATTTCAAGGTCCTGGAGTGGCCTAGCCAGTCTCCAGATCTCAAACCCATAGAAAATCTTTGGAGGGAGTTGAAAGTCTGTGTTGCCCAGCGACAGCCCCAAAACATCACTGCTCTAGAGGAGATCTGCATGGCGGAATGGGCCAAAATACCAGCAACAGTGTGTGAAAACCTTGTGAAGACTTACAGAAAACGTTTGACCTGTGTCATTGCCAACAAAGGGTATATAACAAAGTATTGAGATAGACTTTTGTTATTGACCAAATACTTATTTTCCACCATAATTTGCAAATAAATTCATTAAAAATCCTACAATGTGATTTTCTGGATTTTTTTTCTCATTTTGTCAGTCATAGTTGACGTGTACCTATGATGAAAATTACAGGCCTCTCTCATCTTTTTAAGTGGGAGAACTTGCACAATTGGTGGCTGACTAAATACTTTTTCCCCCCACTGTATGCTCAATGGGTGTGGAAAATCCACCAAGCCATCGAATAAGGAAGCACACACAAACACACATAGAGAGAGGTATTTCCTTGCTCATGCTATCTCAGAAAGATCTAGACAACATATGTTCTTTCTCTTTCCGTCCCCAGGTGATAAAGGTGACAGAGGAGATAAAGGCATGCCAGGGAAAAATGGTAAAGAAGGTCCCCATGGTTACCGGGGTCCCATGGGTCCTCAAGGGACTAAGGGCCAGGCGGGCGCCCCGGGAGATGCCTGTAAGCCGCAGCACTCCTCCTTCTCTGTAGGGAGACGTAAATCCCTCCACAGTATAGACTACTACCAGGCCCTGGTGTTTGACACAGTGTTCGTCAACCTCTACGAGCACTTCAACATGTTCAAAGGTAATTGAAGAACCACAAGGAGGACACACACACACACTGTTTTATTTTGTATTTTATTTTTTACCTCTTTTTCTTCCAAATTTCGTGATATCTATTTGGTAGTTACAGTCTTGTCCCATCACTGCAACTCCGGTACGGACTTGGGAGAGGCGAAGGTTGAGAGCCATGTGTCCTCCGAAACACGGCCCTGACAAGCCGCGCTGCTTCTTGACACTCTGCTCGCTTAACCCGGAAGCCTGCCGCACCAATGTGTCAGAGGAAACACTGTACAACTGGCGACCGAAGTCAGCGTGCAGGTGCTCGGCCCGCCACAGGAGTCGCTAGAGCGCGATGGGAGAAGGACATCCCGGCCGGCCAAAGCCTCCCCTAACCCGGACGACTCTGGGCCAATTGTGCGGTGCCTCATGGGTCTCCCGGTTGCGGCCGGCTGCGACACAGCCTGGGATCGAACCCAGATCTGTAGTGACGCCTCTAGCACTGCGATGCAGTGCCTTAGACCGCTGCACCACTCAGGAGGCCCCACACACTTTTTTACACATGTTCAAAGGTCAATTCTACTGCTTCGTCCGCGGCGTCTACTACTACTCTGGTGTCTCTAGAGTGCAGGCTTTTGTTCCAGCCCAGCACTAATAATAAAAAAACACTTGATTTTAACACTTTCTCTTCTCTCAAGGTAAATTCTACTTCTTCATCCCACGATCAACTTCTTCAACATCACTTATTTGCAGGTTTTTTGTTCCAGCCCAGCATTAAAACACCTGACTCTAACACTAACTAATCACTTTCTCCTCCTTTCTCTGAAGGTAAATTCTACTGCTTCGTCCCAGGTATCTACTTCTTCAACGTGAACATCCACACGTGGAACTTCAAGGAGACCTACCTCCACCTGATGCACAACGATAAGGAGCAGGTGATCCTGTACGCCCAGCCCAGTGAGAGGTCCATCATGCAGAGTCAGAGTGTTATGATGGACCTGGCGCTGAACGATGAGGTGTGGGTCAGGCTCTACAAGAGGGAGAGGGAGAACGCCGTCTATAGTGATGACGTGGATGTCTATATTACCTTTAATGGATACTTGGTGGCGCCTAGTGTCCAGTGATCAGAGTGGAGGAAGAGGGGGAGGAAACTCTGTGTTGGATTTTGGTTGTTTTATCATGCCTAAAGTAAAGGAGGAAAGAAGAGAGAGAGGGAACTTGCGCCAGTGTTGGATTTTTGATTTTGCTTGTGCCTATATTGCCTTCAGTGCTCACCAAATTCAAATGGAAACTGGGTTGATTTTGGTTGTCCCTTTGTAGTGCCTTCAGTGCTCACCAAATGGAAACTCTGGGTTGATTTTAGTTGTTCCTTTGTAGTGCCTTCAGTGCTGACCAAACGGAAACTCCGGGTTGATTTTGGTTGTTCCTTTGTAGTGCTTTCAGGGCTCACCAAATGGAAACTCTGGGTTGGATTTTGTTTGTCCTTCCATTGTGCCTAAAGCAGCCAATGATACAAATTACCTGCACACATGTTTTCCTCTGCCTTACGATGTATTCCTCTCAGGTATTTTGAATGGGGAGGATTGTGGGCACTAATCAATGAGATCACTATGCAGTGTTGTGTAGTCCCAGTGAGAAACATTGGTTGAAATTGGTTTTAACCTTTTCAACATCTTTTCAACATATTTTTTTACCAAAAATACATATTTTCAATGTCTTTTCAATGTCTTTTCAGCGTCTTTTCAACGTCTTTTGCTCATATGGTGGTTTTGGGACTAGACGTAAATGGACCCTGCATTGCTATGGTGACCTCGAGGAAAGCTTTAAAAGTGAAAAAGGAGAAAATGCCAGCCATATCAAATGAATATATAGAGATTGTTGAGTAAGTAATGCAAGATTGTATTGATATATATATATATATTGATAACTCAGTGTTATGTGTTTTTATAGAGATTTACGTTACGCTGCAGAGCAGCTTGAAACATGTAAATATTTGTATACATTTTTGTTACCTAAAACATTTTATCACTAGACTGGGTGCCAGTTGGTCTTTGCTTTAGCTGAACTGTTGTTGTTGTTGTCACGTCCTGAACACAATAAGGTACTGTTGCTGAATGCAGTTTGAAAAAGTTCTGCATCCAGGCTGGGCTTTCCCTAACCCTATACCACCAAAAACTGAAAATACTGAATTCCATTGTATCAAAACAACACATACTGTATCAGAAAAATATAAATCATACAATCATTTGTAAAACCCATTCAAACTAGAAGTCCATTCTAAACCAGACCTTCTAGAACCATTACTCCCCATTGTCAGTAGAGCAGGTTGAACAGGTGCATTCTATCTTTCACCTAGAGGTTAAAGGTCAAACCCTGACCCCCTGACCCCTGCCTGTTTCCCACCGTTAGAGTATACAACCCCTCATTGCTGTCAAGATTTGAATAAGTCCTAGTATTGCAATACATGGGGAATAGGGTGCCAAAAGTAGTGCACTGTGTAGGGAATATAAGGTGTGTCCTAGTATGTCATAGTAGTGCACTATGTAGGGAATATGGGTGCAGTCTGAGATTATCAGTTTTGTTTGACAGCTCCAGTGAAAAACCCAACTAAAAGCTAAAGAGAGGGAAAACAACATCTCCACGTGTGGTTTGGATGGTGATGGTTGAATTGGTTGCCAGATGGACGACCATATCTCTCCTATTACTGCTAATTCCATCCCCAGTCCACAGGGACTGGGGCTAAACTGAAGATAGAGGAGAGACCAACTGGTGAATTAGGCCATGACTAGATAGCTTTGTAGCCAATTAGAATAGGCTTTACTGGTGTAGTTCCCTAGGCAATAGCTCTGTAGCCAATTAGAAGAGGCCTTACTGGTGTAGTTCCCTAGGCAATAGCTCTGTAGCCAATTAGAATAGGCTTTACTGGTGTAGTTCCCTAGGCAATAGCTCTGTAGCCAATTAGAAGAGTCTTTAGTGGTGTAATTCCCTAGTCAATAGCTCTGTAGCCAATTAGAAGAGGCCTTACTGGTGTAGTTCCCTAGGCAATATCTCTGTAGCCAATTAGAAGAGTCTTTAGTGGTGTAATTCCCTAGTCAATAGCTCTGTAGCCAATTAGAAGAGGCTTTAGTGGTGTAATTCCCTAGTCAATAGCTTAGTGATGTACATCCTATGGCTGTTGTACTGTAAGTACCTATTTCCTGGATATCACTCAAAACCAAGAGCAGAAGTTGACACAGTTGGTTTGCTGTACCCAGGAGGCAGAACAGCATAAAGCATTGTGGATTGAGTTATTAGTATTTACCCTGTGCCCCAAAACACAGCCATTTATAACCTCGTTCAAACAATTGTTCTGTTTCCTACGCATCTCTACGAATGCAGATGCACTTTCAAGGAGTCCTCTGAGAGTTGTTGGTAAACGGTCTCTCTAAAACTATCCTGGTCCCAGATCAGTTTGTGCTGACAGTGACCTTTGCAAGACAGTACAAACAGATCTGGAACCAGGCTAGAGTAAAAGTGAAAAGCAGCCAAACTCATGTTCCTTCCTAGATGCATTTTATTAGTCCTATTAGACGGTTGTGTAGTTCTCTTGTTTTTACAGCACTTAGAGCCTTTTATACCATCATTAAAGACATGGACCCAGTTCATAACAGTAACTGCTCTATCTGAGGTAAACAGTAAAGTAGCTTTGAATCGCCCCACTATCCTATAAACGCCATGCTCTATAAAATGAGCCATAAAGTAAGTTGTGGTGTTGTGTTACCTGTGAAATAGTGTTGCTAAAACTCCTGCAGTTACTGCTGTTAGAGTTCAAGGTTTAGATGGGAGGGCGGCTGGGAGCAGTTGGTATGACAGGCTATGACAGGTTATGACGTATGTTATATCATGCTCGTGGCATGGTTTACAAGACAGGTTACTGGAGAAGGGTTCAAGCAGAGTGTTAGCGAGAGTTTTCAATGACGTCAATAACGTCAATGACGTCCGATTTCCCCCTGCGTCAAAGTAAGTCACAGCTTTCTCTCTAACACCCTCGCTATCTCTTTCTCTCTCTCTCTCTCTCTCTCTCTCCTCTCTCTCTCTCCCTCCCTCCTCTCTTTTTCTCTCTCGCTCCCTCTCTCCGTCTCTCATTCTCTCTCTCCCTCCCTCTCTTGCTCTCACTCTCCATCTCTGTCTCTCTCTCCCTCTAACCCTCTCTCCTCGCTCTCCCTCTCTCCTCTCTCCTTCTCTCTCTTGCTCTCTCTCTCCTCTCTCACGCTCTCCCTCTCTCTCTTGCTCTTCCTCTCCCTCTCTTGCTCTTCCTCTCCCTCTCTTGCTCTCTCTCTCCTCTCCCTCTCTCTTGCTCTCTGTCTCTGTCCCTCCCTCCCTCCCTCCCTCCCTCCCTCCCTCCCTCCCTCCCTCCCTCCCTCCCTCCCTCCCTCCCTCCCTCCCTCCCTCCCTCCCTCCCTCCCTCCCTCCCTCCCTCTCCATCTCTCGCTCTCTTGCTCTCTCTCTCCTCTCTCCTCTCTCCCTCTCTCTCTCTTGCTCTTCCTCTCCCTCTCTTGCTCTCTCTCTCCTCTCTCTCTCTCTTTCTCTCTCTCGCTCCCTCTCTCTCCCTCTCTCATTCTCTCTCTCCCTCCCTCTCTCTCTCTTGCTCTCTCTCTCCATCTCTGTCTCTCTCTCCCTCTCACCCTCTCTCCTCGCTCTCCCTCTCTCCTCTCTCCTTCTCTCTCTCTTGCTCTCTCTCTCCTCTCTCCAGCTCTCCCTCTCTCTCTCTTGCTCTTCCTCCCCCTCTCTCTTCCTCCCTCCCTCTCTCTCTCTCTCTCTCTGTCTCTCGGGGCTGTTTTTCTTTAAATCAGTAACAGGAAGCTAATGACAACCAGACCTCTGACTGACCGCACTACCCTGAGAGAAGAGGGAAGAGGGGGAGAAGAAGGAGACAGAGAGGGAGAGGAGAATAGTAGAGAGAAAAGGAAAATAGGGGGCGAAAGGGGGTAAAAGGAGAGAGAAAGTAGGATGAGAGAAAGGGATAAAAGGGTGAATGGAAGAGAGAGCGAGCGAGAGGAGACTGCATTCTAATGAGAGAGAAGGAGAGAGGGAAATAGAAAGATAGAAAGGGTAAGGCAGAAAGTCTCTGAGAATGTATCCCAGATGGGAGAGTGGGGTCACAACCCCTCAAGTTAGGACATCTCTAAGATCGGCCCTTTCTAGTGTAAACTAACTAACTAACTAACTAATGTAAACATACAGTAGAGTAGCATGAACTGAGGAAGAGCTGCGACTCTCATGTAGATCAACATTGTTTTTCCTGTGGGAACATCCTCTGGCCTAAAGTAAACCAGATATATGTAAATATGTGGTAATGATCCTCCTTTCAGACACTAGTATATTAGTAGGAGCTGCATGATAACAACGACTAACGTACAGTAACAGCAGTACATGTTATTGTGTGGGAGGAGAAAGGACCTGGGGTTTTCTAAAGCTTCTCCCCCCTGAGGTTGAGGTGAGTGAAGCTTTCTTGGCTCTCCTTCTCTCTTTGTGTGTTTGGCGTGCCTGCACGTGTGTGTCTGAGGCTTTCTTGGCAGACTTGGTGGATGTAGGGATTTTACCTACCGCGCTTAGGCTGTTGAGGCTGTTGCCAACACAAACACGCATAGAGAGAGAGAGAGAGAGAGAGAGAGAGAGAGAGAGAGAGAGAGAGAGAGAGAGAGAGAGAGAGAGAGAGAGAGAGAGAGAGAGAGAGAGAGAGAGAGAGAGAGAGAGAGAGAGAGAGAGAGAGAGAGAGAGAGAGAGAGAGAGAGAGAGAGAGAGAGGAGAGAGAGAGAGAGAGAGAGAGAGAGAGAGAGAGAGAGAGAGAGAGAGAGAGAGAGAGAGGTGTTGAGTAATGGTATGCATGTATCAGGGACCACACAGGGTCAAAGGCAGGGGGAAACACAGCACTGGTTTCTACCTCCAACCTAGCTGTAGTGTTTGTCTATTCCCCTCACTGTGTTACACAGTATAAACCAGTTCCAGTTTGTTAAAGGGAAAAGGCTCCCTACTCAGTGTATCAGAAGGATAGTTTGTAAAGCACAGCTGGCTGTTTTAATGAAAGCACCAGTTGTCAGTGTTCCAGGAGTAATACAGGTGCAGACATCCACAGACTAACAAGTGTCTCCACTATACTCTCTCTCTCTCTCTCTCTCTCTCAATTCAATTCAAGGGGCTTTATTGGCATGGGAAACATGTTTACATTGCCAAAGCACGTAAAATGGATAAACAAAAGTGAAATAAACAATAAAAGGTGACAGTAAATATTACACTCACTAATTCCAAAATAATCTCTCTCTCTTTCACAATCTTCTCCCTCTCTCTCTGTCTCTCTCTCTCTCTCTGTTCCCTTGTAAAAGCTTTAATAGATAGAGTTACAGAGTGATTTTTAGGGTGGCAGGTAGCCTAGAGGTTAGAGCATTAGGCCGGTAACCAAAAGTTTGAATCTGTTGATCTGCCTTTGAGAGGCAGTCAACCCTAACTGCTCCAGGGTTGCCTCCACTCATGTCGGATCTGTAACCCCACCGTCTGAGAGGGTCTCAGGGGGAGTGGGATAAGTAAGAAACACATTCCCACTGGCCACCACACGTGTACATGTGTGAAACAGGACAAATATAAGCACCCTCTATTTGAGATAATATTACATAGACTATTCTACCTAATGACTGGATAATGACTTGAATTGGTGATGTCAGCAGGGGGTTAGTTCAAGAGGAGATGTTGTTGCATTGTCCTTCCTAATGATGATTAAGGATAGGATTGGGTGAGGGAAAACTGGTCCTAGATCTGTACCTAAGGGCGACTTCTATCTGGAGCCAACTAAAACAGGGTCATAAACAAGAGGGAGTCGAGGAGCTTCTTAATGAATTATGGGTCATTAGAATATAGGCACAATTAGGAATATAATCATTTAGGTTTTTGATTGATTGATCAGACAAACGCTAGTAAACTTTTAAAATCTCAAGGAATGATGTCAGTGAATTGGTGCTTAAAAAAATTAATCGATGGGTGCTAAATTGTGTGTTTATAAGTACATGTGCTATTTGTTTTATACATGAATACTATTGATGTTTATATTCTATACAGTATATTCTCTACGTTTTTGTGTATTAAAGACGTTTTTTGAAAGAGTGAAGTTTGTTTTTATACTATGAGACTCTCGCACACACGCACGCAGACAGGCTCCAGCTATATAGCTGTAATTACAGACTAGGCCACCACAACTATCTTTGACCCCACCCAACGCTTTACTGAGGGGCAGCCTGGGACACACACACACACACACACACACACACACACACACACACACACACACACACACACACACACACACACACACACACACACACACACACACACACACACACACACACACACACACACACACACACACACACACACACACACGCGCGCGCGCACAGAGAACTGCGGTGCCAGACAGCAGTGCCATACTGCAATACAGTGGCAATACCAGCCTGAGGCGGTGTTCTCTCTCTCTCTAATAATAATCATCCTCATTAATTAATGAGTCCTGCAGCTCTTGTTTACCTCTCCTTATGGTGGTGTTTGTATATGTGTGTCTGTGTATGTATGTGTGTGTCTGTATGTATGTGTGTAGGTGTATGTATGTATATATGTGAGTGCGTGTGTGTGTGTTTGCGTGTCTGTCTGTCTGTGTGTGTGTGTGTGTGTATATATATATATATATATGTGTGTGTATCAGTGGAGGCTGCTGAGGGGAGGACAGCTCATAATAATGATTGGAATGGTATCAAACACCTGGTTTCCATGTGGTTCATTCCATTCCACTGACTCCCTTATTATGAGCCGTCCTCCCCTCAACAGCCTCCACTGGTGCGTGTGTGTTTTCTGTCTGGAATAGACTAGACTCTCTCTGGGTACCAGACCCAACAGTACTCAGAAACATATCTCGTTCTAATTTAACCCTTTCAGTTCTGCTGGTTTATTGATGAAACCTCATGATGACTCCGACCCTCATGGTTGGCGTTCCAAATGGTGCCTTATTCCCTATATAGTGCACTACTTTAAACCAGAGCCCAGAGGGAATAGGGTGCCAGTTAGGATTTCCTCGTGTTCTGAAAGGTTTACAAGCTCTAGCTCTAATTGTCAATGGTGAACATCATGTAATTGAAAAGGGAACGGCGCAACTCACGCTCACCATTTTAAAGATGGCCGTTTCGGCCTTCAATGGCTTTCATCATAAACCTTAGATCATGTAATGAAATACACTGAACGCAATCAGCATTTAAAGTGTAGTGCACTGACTGAAATGATCTGTGCATAACCCATATTCCAATCCACAGCAGTATATAAACAGAAAAACATTCGATGAAGGAATCAAGGCCGATTGCAGGTGCATTCAGATGTGACCATACGAGGTCCAGAGTACTGCTGGTTGGTTTTCTGCTGGTTTTCTGTTCTACCTGAT
The DNA here is from genome assembly GCF_965601325.2 of Salmo salar. Lineage (NCBI taxonomy): Eukaryota > Metazoa > Chordata > Actinopteri > Salmoniformes > Salmonidae > Salmo > Salmo salar. The sequence continues at coordinate 69,646,442 of NC_138292.1, forward strand.
CATTCATTACACACACCTGGTGTCCCAGGTGTAAATCAGTCCCTGATTAGGGGAAGAATGAACAGAAGCAGTGGAGCTTTAAGGTCCAGATTTGAATTTGAGGGGCCTATTGCGTTGGTATGGTAGTACTTAATTATGTTGTAATTCTAACAGCTTCCACTAGTTGGCAGTGTTGGATGTAGAGCTCAATACTGCAGAGTGTGTATTTGCCCAGAGGAGCCAGAAAGTCTGCTTGTTAGGTTGATGAACTTTGGTGCCAGACTGCCAGAAGGTCAATGACACTGTTAAAACCCTGACGGACTAAATATACTAAGGACTGACACAGAGAATAGATCACAACAATTACTACATGATAACAATGTTTTGGGATGATGATGGTGAGAATGATGAAGGTCAGCCAGGTCCAGAGATGTGTTCTTTGATCCAGCCGGTGAGTTTGGTGACGCGGGTGTAGACGCCGTAGTAGTCGGCCCGGCCACACCCCTTTCCCCAGCTGACCACGCCCGCTAGGAACCAACGACCCGAGTTCTCCTGGCAGACCAACGGACCGCCCGAGTCACCCTGGGAAAGGGAGGGAGAGAGAGAGAGACGAGAAAGAAGGGGGAAGGAGGCAGCATAGACAAAGTAAAAGAGAGACCGAGCGAGAGAGAGAGAGAGTGAGAGAAAGAGAGATAGGGGAAAGAAGGGAGAGGGAGGCAGCATAGACAAAGTAAAAGAGAGATAGAGACAGAGAGAGAGTGAGAGAAAGAGAGACAGGGGAAAGGAGGCAGCATAGACAAAGTAAAAGAGAGATGACGAAAAGTTTTCAATTAGCTGAACGATAGCAGAAAGGTTCAGATATTAAAGGACATTGAACTTGCTGCTTTCTCTTTTCCCGGCTCCTACTACTCTGAAACCCCCTGTACCCTCCCTCACCTGAGGTGCCAACCAGTCAATCTGTGCGTTGAGTGTGTGTGGGTCTACTCTAAAATCACTTCCTGTACCTGACAGGCATCCTTCTCTCCGCTGCGGTAGCCGGCGCACAACATCCTGGGAGTGACCATGTAACCGTAGGAACGGAAGCAGGCCTCCTCGCTCACCAGACGCACGTCCACCTTCTGCAGCACGTTACTGGGAGTGCCTGGGGTCAGAGGTTAGAGGTCAAAGGTTAGAGGTCAATCACAGTGTTTCCATGGAGAGTTACAGGTAGTCTTCCTTATCTGGAATCAAGCTTTACTGTTCATCCAACTGGTGGAAACATATTGGGCATGATAGGTTACCTTTCTTAAAATACATTTTCGTTTTTTTGCTCTCTTGTTTTGTAAGTATTTGTGCTGCTGCAAGTGTTTGGAGGACTATATAGAACTGAATACATGAAAAGATCTTTGCCTTTATAAAACCTCTCTAAACACCCTCCCACCCACCCACCCACCCTCCTCACCTCCTTCACGTAGCGCCCCCCCAGCCCGTGACCCAACAGAGTAGCTCAGGTTCTTGCTGGTGTGTAGGTGATGGCAGGCAGGCGGGCTGGGCCAGGGTGCCTGGAGCTGCAGGTCTCTCCAGTCGCAGCAAAGCCAAGTCATAATCGTGTGTCTCGTCATCGTAGTACTGGTGCAGGAGGATCTGTTGCACCCGAATGGTGTCCTCCATCTGACTGCTGCGGTTCAATAGGAACTTACCTAGGTTGACCGTCCACGCTCTGGGAGAGACTGGGGGAGAGGGAACATTTTAATTCTCTCTCTTCCTGTTTACACGCTAGGAAAGTAAAGACTTGGGGTGGTGGAGGGGGAAAGAGAGGGATGGAGGGAGGGGAAATGAGAGGAGAGGCGAGGGGTCGAGAGGAGAGGAGAGCAGAGGAGACGAGAGGAGCAGAGAGGAGATGGAGAAGGAGAGGAGTCAAGAGGAGAGGAATTGAGAGGAGAGGAGAGGAGGTTAAGGAGAATAAGGGGAAAGAGAATGGTAGACAACAAGAAGCAAAACAACATTAAAACCGGTCGTCATAGAAACAGTGGGCAGCGGAGACCACCCATTGGCTGGAGACCAGAGCCCCCCCACAGACATGACGTCCACCGATCTGAAGGCTGACCTGCCATGGCCGCTCCCCTTCAGTAGCGTTGACTCCTCCCACAACGCGACTGGTGAACTGCCTCAGACCACAGTCTGGCAAGAGGACACACACACAGGTACGGAAACACACACACACACACACGCATACACACACACAGAAACGCACGCAGATACGCACACACACACACACACACACACACACACACACAGATACATAAATGAGCATGAGAGAGAGATTGTAGGTGTGTGTGGTGTGTGTGTGTGTGTGCGTGTGTGTGCGTCTTCTTCTCTCACCACAGTGTCTCTCATCGGAGGCATCAGGACAGTCGGTGATGAAGTCACACTCTGGGTTAGGCTTCTTCAGACACGTCCCGTCAACACACACATACGTCTTGTCTGTACACTGCACACCTAGAGACACACACATTATGTATCAATACACCACAAACCTGTACACACACACACACACATGCATAATACGCACACACACACACACACAGTTACCCTCAGTGCAGTTCTCTTCATCCATGGCCTTTAGGCAGTCTGGGTGCTGGTCACACACCTTGAAGTAGTCAACACACTGACTGTCCTCTGGACACTGGTACTGGGCTATACACACTGGGACACACACACACAGAGTGTCAGTCAATCAGCCATTTGGTGCTAATGATATATGCTATACAGCCCGATGATTGTCCCTAACTTGAAACAGGTCATTTTAACATTTTTATAATTACTAATCTATTTTTTTAAATTGTTGAATGTTCCTCTCATCTGGCTAGATGTCATTGAGTAATGTATGAAGACATTTTAGTTCCACAGGGGATATTCCAGTGAGGATTTGGCCTTTTGAACAATCATAGCTACATGCACTAGGCTCAATAAAATGTAAATACCTTATAAATGTTTCACAATTTAAATGTTCTGAATGTGTTTTAACTTGGTAAACTGACCACAGTTCCTCTCGTCCAGTCCGTTGGGGCAGTCTTTGATGCCGTCACAGGCTGGAACACACAGACCATTTAGAGTTACACAGGAACTGACCAGGATAGGCTGCAACACACCAGACCATTTAGAGTACACAGGAACTGACCAGGATAGGCTGCAACACACAGACCATTTAGGAGTACACAGGAACTGACCAGGACAGGCTGCAACACACAGACCATTTAGGGTACACAGGAACTGACCAGCATAGGCTGCAACACAGACCATTTAGAGTACACAGGAACTGACCAGGACAGGCTGCAACACACAGACTATTTAGAGTACACAGGAACTGACCAGGACAGGCTGCAACACACAGACCATTTAGAGTACACAGGAACTGAACCAGGACAGGCTGCAACACACAGACCATTTAGAGTACACAGGAACTGACCAGGATAGGCTGGAACACAGACAAATTAGAGAACACAGGAACTGACCAGGACAGGCTGGAACACACAGACCATTTAGAGTACACAGGAACTGACCAGGACAGGCTGCAACACAGACTATTTAGAGTACACAGGAACTGACCAGGGACAGGCTGCAACACACAGACCATTTAGAGTACACAGGAACTGACCAGGACAGGCTGCAACACACAGACCATTTAGAGTACACAGGAACTGACCAGGATAGGCTGGAACACAGACAATTTAGAGAACACAGGAACTGACCCAGGACAGGCTGGAACACACAGGACCATTTAGAGTACACAGGAACTGACCATGACAGGCTGGAACACACAGACCATTTAGAGTACACAGGAACTGACCAGGACAAGCTGGAACACAACAGACCATTTAGAGTACACAGGAACTGACCAGGACAGGCTGCAACACACAGACTATTTAGAGTACACAGGAACTGACCAGGACAGGCTGCAAACACAACAGACCATTTAGAGTACACAGGAACTGACCAGGATAGGCTGGAACACAGACAATTTAGAGAACACAGGAACTGACCAGGACAGGCTGGAACACACAGACCATTTAGAGTACACAGGAACTGACCAGGATAGGCTGGAACACAGACAATTTAGAGAACACAGGAACTGACCAGGACAGGCTGTCCTCCCCTCAGCAGCCTGTTACGACTGGTAGTATGTAATACAAACACACCTTACTGTATGTCCATAAGCACATCATTTCTTCCACTTTCTCATCTCTTCATCTGTCACGTAACATCCTTTCAGCACACAACCTAAAAATCACCCTAAACACCTCTTGTTCAAAATAACTCCCGATCTGATTGGTTGAACAGACAGACAGTCTGTAGAGAAAGATTACCTATAGCACCTTAACCCTAACCCTAGGTCTGAGGTCAAACCCCTTGACCAATGTCTGTCATCCAGGCCCCAGACTCACGATCTGATTGGTTGAAGAGGCTGTAGTGGACCTGGAGTCCAGGCCCTGTGATTGACACCTCGGACGTCATGACAACGCTGGTTGCTGTGGAGAGGAGGTAGAGGCGCTCAGCATACGGCTGGAGACCTCTCGTCCCACACAACCTGCGGCAGAGACACGGGTAAAATGATACGGATGAAACAGGTGTGTGTGTGTGTGTGTGTGTGTGTGTGTGTGTGCGTGCGTGTGCCTGTGCGTGTGCGTGTGTGTGTACCTGCGGGTTTTGTACCATCCACTGTCCCTGTGTACAGGCCTGGTTATAGTTGGCCCTGCTCAGCTCATAACCTTCAAACTCCAGAGATAGTCCATAGTCTGCAGAGGGCACCTAGGACACACACAAACAAATATACAATTGAATACAACAGAATGGCCCCATGTTATGACTTGTTAGAAACAGTAGAAGACAGAAGAAAACAGTAGCAGACAATATAATAAAATAGAAGATAGTAGAAGACGGTAGACGACAATATAAGACAGTAAAAGACAGTAGAAGACAATATAATACAATAGAAGAAGACAGTAGAAGACAATATAAGACAGTAGAAGACAGTATAATACAATAGAAGATAGTAGAAGACAATATAAGACAGTATAATACAATATAAGATAGTAGAAGACAGTATAATACAATATAAGACAGTAGAAGACAGTAGAAGACAGTAGAAGACATAAGATTTTAGAAGACAGTAGAAGACAGTAGCAGACAGTACAGTACAATAGAAGATAGTATAAGACAGTAGAATACAACATGAGACAGTAGAAGACAATATGAGACAGTAGAAGACAGTAGCAGACAGTACAGTACAATAGAAGATAGTATAAGACAGTAGAATACAACATGAGACAGTAGAAGACAATATGAGACAGTAGAAGACAGTAGCAGACAGTACAGTACAATAGAAGATAGTATAAGACATGTAGAATACAACATGAGACAGTAGAAGACAGTAGCAGACAATATAAGATAGTAGAAGACAATATAAGATAGTAGAAGACAGTAGAAGACAGTAGCAGACAGTACAGTACAATAGAAGATAGTAGAAGACAGTAGAAGACAATATGAGACAGTAGAAGACAATATGAGACAGTAGAAGACAGTAGCAGACAATATAAGATAGTAGAAGACAGTAGAAGACAATATAAGACAGTAGAAGACAGTAGAAGGGGATGTACAGTATAACACTCACAGTGAATGTCCAGGTACAGTTGGTGTCTGGTGGGTAGTAACTGGGATAGAAGGGGGTACGTAGACTACCCTGTACCCCTGATACTGGCTGCAGCTCTATGTTGGAGGAACACACTGAGAGAGAGAGAGAGAGAGAGAGAGAGAGAGAAAGAGAGGGTGAGGTGGAGATGTGGAGAGAGAGAGGGAGTGAGAGGGAGAGGGAGAGAGCGGGATGGGGAGAGAGAGGGAGAGAGGGGGAGAGAGGGAGTGAGAGGGAGAGAGAGGGAGAGAGAGATGGGGAGAGAGAGGGATGGGGAGAGAGAGGGAGAGGGAGTGAGAGGGATAGAGAGGGATGGGGAGAGAGAGGGCGAGAGAGGGAGTGAGGGAGAGAGAGGGAGTGAGAGGGATAGGGAGAGAGAGGGAGAGAGGAGGGAGAGAGAGGGATGGGGAGAGAGAGGGAGAGAGAGGGAGTGAGGGAGAGAGAGGGGATGGGGAGAGAGAGGGAGTGAGAGGGATAGAGAGGGCGAGAGAGGGAGTGAGAGGGATAGGGAGAGAGGAGGGAGAGAGAGGGATGGGGAGAGAGAGGGAGAGAGAGGGAGTGAGGGGAGAGAGGGAGAGGGAGATGGATGATGATGAATGTGAAAGGGAAGAAAGTGTTTGTAAAGTCATTGTATAAGAGAGCAACATATAAACTCTCAGTTGAAACACTTTAATAACAACCATATAAACCTCACCTTCAGTGGTCCAGGCCTGTGCAGACAGGGAGAAGGGGTCTTTGTAGTTGTAGAGACCCTGTTTCCAGACCACTGTCATCCACTCTCCTGATGACAACACATGAACAACATGCTCTTGTCCTGCTGCAGCCATACAGACTGGTGGTGGGAGAGAGAGAGAGAGAGAGAGAGAGAGAGAGAGAGAGAGAGGGAGGGAGAGAGAGAGAGAGAGAGATGGGGAGAGAGAGGGATGGGGAGAGAGAGGGAGAGAGGGAGTGAGAGGGAGTGAGAGGGATGGGAGAGAGAGGGCGAGAGAGGGAGTGAGGGAGAGAGAGGGAGTGAGAGGGATAGGGAGAGAGAGGGAGAGAGAGGGATGGGGAGAGAGAGGGAGAGAGAGGGAGTGAGGGAGAGAGAGGGGATGGGGAGAGAGAGGGAGAGAGGGAGTGAGAGGGATAGAGAGGGAGGCGAGAGAGAGGGCGAGAGAGGGAGTGAGAGGGATAGGGAGAGAGGAGGGAGAGAGAGGGAGAGAGAGGGAGAGAGAGGGAGTGAGTGAGGGAGAGAGAGAGGGATTGATGATGATGAATGTGAAAGGAAGAAAGTGTTTGTAAAGTCATTGTATAAGAGAGCAACATATAACTCTCAGTTGAAACACTTTAATAACAACCATATAAACCTCACCTTCAGTGGTCCAGGCCTGTGCAGACAGGGAGAAGGGGTCTTTGTAGTTGTAGAGACCCTGTTTCCAGACCACTGTCATCCACTCTCCTGATGACAACACATGCTCTTGTCTGCTGCAGCCATACAGACTGGTGGGGGGGGGGGGGAGAGAGAGAGAGAGAGAGAGAGAGAGAGAGAGAGAGAGAGAGAGAGAGAGAGAGAGAGAGAGAGAGAGAGAGAGAGAGAGAGAGAGAGAGAGAGAGAGAGAGAGAGAGAGAGAGAGAGCTTATAGAACATCAACATAAAGTCACTAGGTGATGAGGTGACTATCTGTTGGTGTTAAAGCATCATGTAGTCTGTCTTTACACTGTCTGTCTATACTGGATGAACAGGTAACTGACAAAATAAAGGAAACACCAGCATAGTGTCTTAATCTGGTGTTGGTCCACCACGAGTCGCCACAACAGCTTCAATGCACCTTGGCATAGATTCTGAATCTCTATTGGAGGGATGCGGCACAGTTCTTCCACAAGAAATTCCATCATTTGTTGATGGTGGTGGAAAACGCTGTCTCAGGCACCGCTCCACAATCTCCCAGAAGTTTTCAATTGGGTTGAGATCTGGTGACTGAGGCACCACACTCACACACACACACACACACACACACACACACACACACACACACACACACACACACACACACACACACACACACACCATTTAAACCCCCTAAGCTCCTTTGAGACCTCTCTTTCAAAGTCACTGAGATCTCTTCTTCTAGCCATGGTAGCTAAAATACTGTAATGGACAATTTGGCAGTTATTTTGGCAGTTACATGTATTGTACAGATATAGGATCTTAATTTGATCACTGTTTTGTTGGTAAGAATTTCCCCGCACCTCAGGAAATGAAGACGAGCTTCATGATTTACATGAATTCACTGAAAACTCACACTAACCCATGATTATGTTAACAGTATTGCACTTTCCATGTAGCCTAATTTTGGTCAGCTAATACCCTAACAACAAATCAAGCAAACATTCAAAACCTGTTGCTGCAGGAATATTTTGGTGTGAGAATACAGGTCAAATTAAGATCCAATAGCTGCATATGTATTTATAAACTTACGAGGTGATGAGGTGAGTATCAGTAGGCGTTAAACCATCATAGACAGCCAGTCTATCTCTACACTCTGGTAGCAGCCACTCCATCCTCAGCTCCAGTCTGAAACTCTGGGTGCTGGTGCCTTGCGGGGCCCTGAGGTGCCAAAGGCAGGACGAGCGCTGGGTATTAGGTCCCCTATTAGCCACAGCTGTGCTGGAGCTGACCACCTGGTACCTGTAGCAGTCTGTGGACAGGGCAGGGAGGAGGAAGGAGGGAGAGAAAGTGGGAGAGAGAAAGAGAGCAACAGGAAGAGATGAACACTCCTCACTAATTTCAAGTGTACCTACAATTGACATAGTTCAAGCACTTCTTAAAGCTTCTAAAATAATGCAGAAAGTGAGAAGATCAAATAAATCATACCAAATGAAGCTTTCAAAAGTTCTACAACTTTGGGGTCTGTTTCTGAGGGGTTAAAACAAAAAACAAGCAAGCAAACAGAAAATAACATGATGAGGCACAAATAATACAACGATCAACTAAACACAAAGAATAATAAAAACTCAGGTCCTTTCACCACATTCCTCTCCCGCTCACCTGTGATAGAGAAAGAGGGAAGATGCAACAGATATTCTCCATAGTTAGCAGTCTCCTCTCTGTCGCTCCCTCTGTAGGCCCCGAGTAGACTCTGTAGGCAGCTGCTGACTCGCTCCATAGTTACCTTACCAACATGGCTGTCGGGGACTGACAGTACCAGCCAGAAGTGTGCCACCACACTTCCCTCCCTAGGGAAACAAGCAGGGACACAGTGAGCTGATAACAGCTGGATCGAAAGTTTGTGTGGGCATTGCAAGAATGTTTTATAGATCAAAATACAGTACCAGTCAAAAGTTAGGACACACCTACTCATTCAAGGGTTTTTCTTTATTTTTACTATTTTCTACATTGTATAATAATAGTGAATACATCAAATCTATGAAATAACACATATGGAATCATGTAGTAACCAAAAAAGTGTTAAACAAGTATTTGAAATTCTTCAAAGTAGCCACCCTTTTGCACACACTTGGCATTCTCTCAACCAGCTTCATGAGGTAGTCACCTGGAATTCATTTTTTATTTTACCGTGTAAGTTGACTGAGAACACGTTCTCATTTACAGCAACAACCTGGGGAATAGTTACAGGGAATGAATGAGCCAATTGTAAGCTGGGGATGATTAGGTGACGGCTTGGGAATTTAGCCAGGACACCAGGGTTAACACCCCTACTCTTACAATAAGTGCCATGAGATCTTAAGTGACCACAGAGAGTCAGGACACCTGTTTAACATCCCATCCAAAAGACAGCACCCTACAGGACAATGTCCCCAATCACTGCCCTGGGGTATTGGGATATTTCTATTGACAGGGGGAAAGAGTGCCTCCTACTGGCCCTACAACACCACTTCCAGCAGCATCTGGTCTCCCATCTAGGGACCAACCAGGACCAACCCTGCTTAGCTTCAGAAGCAAGCCAGCAGTGTGATGCAGGGTGGTATGCTGCTGGAATGCATTTACAACAGTCATGTAGGATTTCCCAGATATGCTGAGCACTTGTTGGCTGCTTTTCCTTCACTCTGCAGTCCAACTCATCCCAAACCATCTCAATTGGGTTGAGGTCAGGGGATTGTGGAGGCCAGGTCATCTGCAGCACTCCATCACTCTATTTCTTGGTCAAATAGCCCTTACACAGCCTGGAGGTGTGTTGGGTCATTGTTCTGTTGAAAAACAAATGATAGTCCCACTAAGCACAAACCAGATGGGATGGCGTATCGCTGCAGAATGCTGTGGTAGCCATGCTTGTTAAGGTTGCCTTGAATTCTAAATAAATCACTGACAGTGTCACCAGCAAAGCATCCCCACACCATCACACCTCCTCCTCCATGCTTCACAGTGGGAACCACACATGTGGAGATCATCTGTTCACGTACTCTGCGTCTCACAAAGATACAGTAGTTGGAACCAAAAATATCACATTTGGACTCATCAGACCAAAGGACAGTTTTCCACCGGTCTAATGTCCATTGCTTGTGTTTCTTGGCCCAAGCAAGTCTCTTCTTCTTATTGGTGTCCTTTAGTAGTGGTTTCATTGCAGCAATTCGACCATGAAGGCCTGATTCACACAGTCTCCTCTGAACGGTTGATGTTGAGATGTGTCTGTTACTTGAACTCTGAGAAGCAATTATTTGGGCTGAAATCTGAGGTGCAGTTCATTTCTGAGGCTGTTAACTTTAATGAACTTATCCTCTGCAGCAGAGGTAACTCTGGGTCTTCCTGTGGCGGTCTTCATGAGAGCCAGTTTCATCATAGCGCTTGATGGTTTTTGTGACTGCACTGGAAGAAACTTTGAAAGTTCTTGAAATGTTCCGTATTGACTGACCTTCATGTCTTAAAGTAATGATGGACTGTCGCTTCTCTTTGCTTATTTGAGCTGTTCTTGCCATAATATGGACTTGGTCTTTTACCAAATAGGGTTATCTTCTATTTACCCCCCCCCCCCCCCCCCCCCCCCCCCCTACCTTGGAATGAGTAGGTTTGTCCAAACTTTTGACTGGTACTGTAAAGATATAGGCTGCATGATATAGATATGCATGTAAGTGTATAATGTGCGCCAATGTTGTGTGGGTAGGTATGTTTAATACCTAGATACAGTTGATGTCGGAAGTTTACATAAACTAGTTTTAATGACCCCAACCTAAGTGTTTCAACCACTCCACAAATGTCTTGTTAAAAAACTAGTCGGTTAGGACATCTACTTTGTGCATGACACAGGTAAGTTTTCCAACAGCTGTTTACAGAAAGATGATTTCACTTATAACTCACTGTATCACAATTCCAGTGGGTCAGAAGTTTACATACACTAAGTTGACTGTGTCTTTAAACAGCTTGGAAAATTCCAGAAAATGATGTCATGGCTTTAGAAGCTTCTGATTGGCTAATTGACATCATTTGAGTCAATTGGAGGTGTACCTGTGGATGTATTTCAAGGCCTACCTTCAAACTCAATGCCTCTTTGCTGGACATCATGGGAAAATCAAAAGAAATCAGCCTCGACCTCAGAAAAAAATTGTAGACCTCCACAATTCTGGTTCTTCCTTGGGAGCAATTTCCAAACACCTGAAGGTACCACGTTCATCTGTACAAACAATAGTATGCAAGTATAAACACCATGGGTCCACGCAGCCGTCATACCTCTCAGGAAGGAGACGCGTTCTGTCTCCTAGAGATGAACGTACTTTGGTGCGAAAAGTGCAAATCAATACCAGAACAACAGCAAAGGACCTTGTGACGATGTTGGAGGAAACAGGTACAAAAATATCTATATCCACAGTAAAACGAGCCCGATAGACATAATCTGAAAGGGCGCTCAGCAAGGAAGAAGCCACTGCTCCAAAACCACCATAAAAAAGCCAGACTATGGTTTGCAACTGTACATGGGGACAAAGATTGTACTTTTTGGAGAAATGTCCTCTGGTCTGTTTGGCCATAATGACCATCGTTATGTTTGGAGGAAAAAGGGGGAGGCTTGCAAGCCGAAGAACACCATCCCAACCGTGAAGCACGGGGGTGGCAGCATCATGTTGTGGAGGTGCTTTGCTGCAGGAGGGTCTGGTGCACTTCGCAAAATAGATGGCATCATGAGGAAAGAAAATTATGTGGATATATTGAAGCAACATTTCAAGACATCAGTCAGGAAGTTAAAGCTTGGTCGCAAATGGGTCTTCCAAATGGACAATGACCCCAAGCATACTTCCAAAGTTGTGGCAAAATGGCTTAAGGACAACAGACTCAAGGTATTGGAGTGGCCATCACAAAGCCCTGACCTCAATCCCATAGAAAATGTGTGGGCAGAACTGAAAACGTGTGTGTGAGCAAGGAGGCCTACAAACCTGACTCAATTACACCAGCTCTGTCAGGAGGAATGTGCCAAAATTCACCCAACTCATTGTGGGAAGCTTGTGGAAGGCTCCCCGAAACGTTTGACCCAAGTTAAACAATTTAAAGGCAATGCTACCAAATACTAATTGAGTGTATGTAAACTTCTGACCCACTGGGAATGTGATGAAAGAAATAAAAGCTGAAATAAATCATTCTCTCTACTATTATTCCTGAAATGTCACATTCTTAAAATAAAGTGGTGATCCTAACTGACCTAAGACAGTGAATTTTTACTAGGATTAAATGTCAGGAATTGTGAAAAACTGAGTTTGAATGTATTTCGCTGGTTTATGTAAACTTCCGGCTTCAACTGTATATTTACAGTCATAGATGTACAGTACTAGGTATAGAAATACATGACATAGATATGTATGCAGACCTGTATTTATAGATCTGGTTTTATGTACCCAAAAGCAAAGACTTTGGTGGAGTTGAAGTAGCGAGATAGGTCTGAGCCCTTCACTATCCTCCTCACCTGAGAGACAGAGAGTGAGAGAGAGATGGCGGGGATAGAGAGAGAGAGAAATATATATATATAAATGAGAGAGAGAGAGAGAGAGAGAGAGAGAGAGAGAGAGAGAGAGAGAGAGAGAGAGAGAGAGAGAGAGAGAGAGAGAGAGAGAGAGAGAGAGGGGGGGGCAATAGTCAGAGCAACAGAGGATTTAAGTTTAAAATAAAAAGTTGTGAAACATAAAGATAATACAGAGACATTGTGTGTGTGGGGGGGGCATGCTTGTGTGAGTGTCCCAGGTTATTTTCCCATAATCCCTTGTCCTATACCATATATTCTACTTCCTTGGCCTGGGCTGTGAAGGCTGGGCTGGCTCCTCAACAGGAGTAGTTCCTGTTGAGGATAGAGAGTCTAGCAGTATACTGCTGCTGTACCCTGGGTTCCAGTATCCACACCATGTACTCTGGAGGGAGGGATGGGGAGGGGGAGAGACTTACTGGCATGTTACATATCAGATAGCCAGTCATAGTGTGTGTGTGTGTGTGTGTGTGTGTGTGTGGTGTGTGTGTGTGTGTGTGTGTGTGTGTGTGTGTGTGTGTGTGTGTGTGTGTGTGTGTGTGTGTGTGTGTGTGTGTGTTTGTGTGTGTGTGTGTCCCAGGTTATTGCTCACCCAGGAAGTACCATGACAGAGTTGCTCCTCCCGAGAGGATGATGATGGTGATGATGATAAGGAAGGCTAGGAGACACCTGCAGGGTCGTCTCAACATCTTAGAGGATGTCACAGAGGCTTCGTTACCGGGTCCCACCTGTAAACAACAACAACAAACACACACACACAATGCACCCCAGTTAACAACTGGCCTGGGATCAGAGTTTACAGTATTATATTGTATAATCAGGTCTGTAAGAACAGTGGATGAGGATTCTGCAGACTAGTGCAGAGACCTCATGCTAAAGCTAGAACTAAAACTGACATTGATCTAAGGTCAGTTGAACAATTCCCCATTCATAGGTTAGGTTTAAACTGACCCCAGATCTGTGTCTATTGTCAACTTCTTCCTGCAACATAAACCAGCATAAGGCCTGCATATAGCTATAGTAAATGCAGGTGAAGCCTGAAGCCCTGGACAGAGCATTTTTCTTATAAAATAAACTATAGGCTATTATTGAATGACTAAACCAATGTGCATTGAACATAAAATACATCTATTATTTATTTTATATAGTAACTAAATCATAGGCCTACATTGTCAATATCACAATACTTATATAATCTACTGACCCATTCCAATGGCAGGTCCACAGGAGCTGGTGCTACCTCCAAATCACAGGAGCGCGACTTTTTGGAGCCGTGCCCGAGCGCCTTAACTTCACAAATCCGTTATTCCACGCGAGACCATCTCCGTCCAAAAAAGACCGGTGGTGGATAGTTGGAACGTTTTATTTCTTCATGTATCTCGGTAGAATATCCGTCCAATCAGACATGTCGGTAACGACCGCTAGTAACGACAGGGGAGACAACTCTACCTTGTGTTTGCTAGTCCAAAGGTAGGCTAGAGCCCTCTTGTCAATATTTCCTCAATTGCGTTGGATCTCCCGAATTCCCATTGGACTATATAGGCTAGTAGCCTAAACTTTAACCAATAATAGCAATAGCCTAAAATATAAACGTATTTATTAAACGCATTCAAAATGATTGATTGCGAGACATTTATTCTCTCTCTGGTAACTGTCAAAACATGAAACATTTAAGAATAGTCATGTCCTCGTGAAGCCTGTAGCACCGTACATACTCTCAGGGCATAGGTAACGCATGTGGGCTCTAATGACATCATCAGTCGACGCCTAGCAACAGCCCGGCTCCGGATCCTACAACAGGTATGCCTATGTCCTCTCTTCGTAAATTGGTCCAGTGGGAGTGTTTGTAGAATGGATAACTCACAACACAGTCAGTTTCATTTTTTTATTTTAATCTTTATTTAACTAGGCAAGTCAGTTAAGAACAAATTCTTCTTTACAATGACGGCCTACCCTGGCTAATTAGCTGAAATATCACAAACAGTCAAACAACAGTCTATGTTAGACAATACATATCTTTATAAATTGCTGTCAATAAGATTGTAATACAATTCAGCTGCCTTATACATTTTTGTAATTCTAACTTAGAATAATGATAATTTACAAAACCAAAAAATAATTTTAACTGCAAAATTGGTCTGTGCAATAAACCAGCACTACATTTGTTTAAAACACATATTATCAACATTGTTACTTAAATATGTTATTGAATTGTCTGGTTAAATAAATGTAATCTTAAATGAACAAAAAATAGTCTGGAACATCAGCCACTTTCCACATGATTTTTCAGAGACATTACATTCAAGATGGTCATGTTAGACATAACATAACAATACATTCTTCATTTCTACTGAGAGATTTATCAGTATCAGATCAGTATTTACTGTGAGCACAATCATAGTATCATATTGATATCAGAAATAGATGTAGTACTGTCATGAGAGGTAGAAAAGTGTTTAGAAGTGGTAAAAAAAAACATATAGACAATTCCCTGAGCATTCAACAGAAACTATATGACATGAGATGTATACGATCTGATATATCACGTCTTTCAGCCAATCAGCATTTAAAACAGCAACTATATGATATGAGTGGTAAACTCAACGGCTATTTCATCTTTGTTTTTTAAACTAACAAAGTAGCCTACAAGACAAAACACTGTTTATGACTGTAACACAAAGCAATGAACAATAACTGTCTGTCTCTATCCACCTGTTACCATCCTATAGAACCACATTAACTGTCTTTATCCACCTGTTACCATCCTATACAACCACATTAACTGTCTTTATCCACCTCTTACCATCCTATAGAACCACATTAACTGTCTCTATCCACCTGATACCATCCTATACAACCACATTAACTGTCTTTATCCACCTGTTACCATCCTATAGAACCACATTAACTGTCTCTATCCACCTGATACCATCCTATACAACCACATTAACTGTCTTTATCCACCTCTTACCATCCTATACAACCACATTAACTGTCTTTATCCACCTGATACCATCCTATACAACCACATTAACTGTCTTTATCCACCTGTTACCATCCTATACAACCACATTGACTGTCTTTATCCACCTGTTACCATCATATACAACCACATGAACTGTCTTTATCCACCTGTTACCATCCTATACAACCACATTAACTGTCTTTATCCACCTCTTACCATCCTATAGAACCACATTAACTGTCTTTATCCACCTCATACCATCCTATACAACCACATGAACTGTCTTTATCCACCTGATACCATCCTATATAACCACATTAACTGTCTTTATCCACCTGTTACCATCCTATAGAACCACATTAACCCTTCTTTATCCACCTGATACCATCCCATACAACCACATTAACTGTCTTTATCCACCTGTTACCATCCTTTCGAACCACAGCTATGCATGCATATCTATATACATATCTATGAATATATGGATCTATGTAAAACATACCCATACCTCACACACCACAATAATATGGCAATCTGGGATTCAAACAGCAACAAATGGATATACCAATCCCAGATTGCCCCTTTAACTCCCTAGAGTCGATTGAGGTACCGGTGCGTCAATCTAAGTAACATAATTTAAAAAAATACCCATTCAAATCTGTCAGTTTAAGGTAGAGATATCTGTTTATATCTGAATCGGCCGATATTGCCCTTCCGCATCTGCGGTGAAAGGTGACAGAGCGAGAGCCGTGTTTGTCAGACCATGAGACATCCTGAAAAGCGATCTTCTCACGAAAACGTCTGTAGCGTCTGAACGGTTTGGCCTATAAAATATGAAAAGATGAGACTCTCACGAACACGTTTGATCCCACTGTGGAAAGGGGAGATTCTCAAGAAAGCATTATCTGTTTTTCTCTACGACCCACGCTAGTGTCACACGAGTCGCCTGAAGGTAACCGGTATCAGTTTAAAATGCTTTATGGAAGTATAGAGGTAATTTTGTGCCTACCAAAAAAAGGGGTTAAATACACTATGTCAAAGTTGTAGAACACCTACTCATTCAAGGGTTTTTCTTTATTTTTACTATGTTCTAGATTGTAGAATAGTAGTGAAGAAATCAAACTATGAAATAACACATATGGAATCATGTAGTAACCAAAAAAGTGTTAAACTAATAAAAATATATTTTATAATTGAGATTCTTCAAAGTAGCCACCCTTTGCCTTGATGACAGCTTTGATGTGCCTAAATGACACCAGAGATGATGTGCAGGACCTTGTTGGGATTTGTAGTCTTGCATGATGTCTATGTTGATGCTAATTAGCATTTTCGAATCGGAGAGTGAATAGAGCCGAATATACAGTACCGGTCAAAAGTTTGGACACACCTACTCATTTAAGGGTTTTTCTTTATTTTTACTATTTTCTACTTTGTAGAATAATAGTGAAGACACCAACACTATGAAATAACACATATGGAAATAAAGTGTTAAACAAATCAAAATATTTGTTATATTTCAGATTCTTCAAAGTAGCCACCCTTTGCCTTGATGACAGCTTTGCACACTCTTGGCATTTTCTCAACCAGCTTCATGAGGTAATCACCTGGAATGAATTTCAATTAACAGGTGTGCCTTGTTAAAAGTTATTTTGTGGAATTTCTTTCCTTCCTAATGCGTTTGAGCGAATCAATTGTGTTGTGACAAGGTAGGGGTGGTACACAGAAGAAAGCCCTATTTGGTAAAAGACCAAGTCAATATTATGGCAAGAACAGCTCAAAAAAGCAAAGAGAAACGACAGTCCATCATTAATTTAAGACATGAAGGTCAGTCAATCCTGAAAATTTCAAGAACTTTGAAAGTTTCTTCAAGTGCAGTCGCAAAAACCATCAAGTGCTATGATGAAACTGGCTCTAATGAAGACCGCCACAGGAAAGGAAGACCCAGAGTTACCTCTGCTGCAGAGGATAAGTTCATTAGAGTCACCAGCCTCAGAAATTGCAGGCCAAATAAATGCTTCACAGAGTTCAAGTAACAGACACATCTCAACATCAACTGTTCAGAGGAGACTGTGTGAATCAGGCCTTCATGGTTGAATTGCTTCAAAGAAACCACTACTAAAGGACACCAATAATAAGAAGAGACTTGCTTGGGCCAAGAAACACAAGCAATGGTGGAAATTTGTCTGGAGTCCAAATTGGAGATTTTTGGTTCCAACCGCTGTGTCTTTGTGAGACGCGGTGTGGGTGAACGGATGATCTCCGCATGTGTATTTCCCACCGTAAAGCATGGAAGAGGAGGTGTTATGGTGTGGGGGTGCTTTGCTGGTGACACTGTCTGTGATATCTTTAGAATTCAAGGCACACGTAACCAGCATGGTTACCACAGCATTCTGCAGTGATACGCCATCCCATCTGGTTTGGGTTTAGTGGGACTATCATTTGTTTTTCAACAGGACAATGACCCAACACACCTCCAGGCTTTGTAAGGGCTATTTGACCAAGAAGGAGAGTGATGGAGTGCTGCATCAGATGACCTGGCCTCCGCAATCCCCCAACCTCAACACAATTGAGATGGTTTGGGATGAGTCGGACCGCAGAGGGAAAGAAAAGCAGCCAACAAGTGCTCAGCATGTGAGAACTCCTTCAAGACTGTTGGAAAAGCATTCCAGGTGAAGTTGGTTGAGAGAATGCCAAGAGTGTGCAAAGCTGTCATCAAGGCAAAGGGGGGCAATTTGAAGAATCTCAAATATAAAATATATTTTGATTCGTTTAACACTTTTTTGGTTACTACATGGTTCCATATGTGTTGTTCATAGTTTTGATGTACTCACTATTATTCCACAATGTCGAAAATAGTAAAAATAAAGAAAAACCCTTGAATGAGTAAGTGTTCTAAAAGTTTTGACCCCCCCTATTCTAGTAACTTTCTCAATCCTGGTTGGAAGATTACCGGAATCAGGATGGAATGAGCAGGAATTCCGGATCCCTCCAACCAGGATTTCTGGATAACCAGTGAATTTTGGGAAAATTACAAGACTTCCAAACCTAGACCTTGGTAAAAATGTTTTCATAGCTCAGCTCTGAGCTTCTTTCACTGGCATGTAGTCGCCACTAGAGGGCTCTATAGCCATTGAAGAAGACAGGAGAGACATCTCCTCGATCAACCTGCCTGGATGACTGCTACTCATACCCAGGGATGGAGCCAACCCCAACCCAGAGAAGGGGAAGTGTAAACCGGTCAGTGGAATAGGTAAGGGGGTGGAACAGAATGGAAATATATTGTTAGTGGTAATAAGAGGGATATGGTTACAGGCGGTCACAGTTGGCCCGACCGCATCCTCCATACTCTCCTGACTTTCCTGATCTTCTCCCCCACTGGCAATGCCTGAATCTGGGCTCTGAGGGGCACGGCATTGGGTCTGGAGCTGGAGATTATCCACACGTTCATAGGAGGAAGACATTGTGAGAGAACCTCCTCCAACCTCCATCTCCGTACCCTTTCCCCCTACACTATCCAACCCAGGTAGGGAGAAGGGAAGCTGGGGGAAAGCGGACAGGGAAATGGGTAAGGGGGTGGAGCAGAATAGAAAGTTATTGTTATTGATAAGAGGAAGAAGCGGAACAAAATGGACATCCTGAGAGACAAAATGGGGGGTGGCTGCAATAGGCCCGACCGCATCCTCCACGCTCTCCTGACTTTCCTGATCCTCTCCCCCACTGCCGATGCCTGAATCTGGGCTTATGAGGGCCCGACGCTCGGCCTGGAGCTTCTCAACACGCCCATAAGAAGAAACCTGGAGGATATCTTCACCTGCACTGATGCCTTCAAGTACACCTCCACCCCCCATCTCTCCCTCCTTCCCTCCACCCCCCATCTCTCTCTCCTTCCCTCCAACCCCCATCTCTCCATCTTTCCCTCCACCCCTGATATCTCCGTCCTTCCCCCCTACACCTCTATTACTGTCCATCCTTTCTCCTCTGTTCTCCTCCTTCCACTCTTCTATCTCTTCAGTAGTGCCACCTACTGGTCTGTAAGGGGACTGTACAGAGCAGGGTTCCAGCTTGATGGAGGTGGATCCAGGCTGGGAGCATTGAGATAAGAAGTAGCTGGAGTTGGAGAAGCCGGAGCAGGAAGAGTGGGCACTGTTGTCCCATCTCTTCTCCTGTGGTGGTGCCGTCCTCAAGGGGGTGACGTTGTCCAGGCTGTCGGTGATCTCTACCTGGGAGATGTCTTCATAGTGCAAGGCAGAGTTGATGGATTCAAGGGCCAACAAAGGACCCAGCCAAGCCTGTAGGCACGGACACAGGCATGTACACACACACACACGCATGTATACACACACACACACACACAGACACACACACACACACACACACAGAGAGAGAGAGAGAAAAAGAGACATGCAGAGGAGAGGAAAATGAAAAGATTATTCATTTCATTCCTGTCCTCTTTTTATTGCAGAGGAAACTGGTAAGGTGAGGATGGCATTGTCTTCCGACAGGTGGCTTCACTCCTACATGATGCTAATGTAGGACAATGGCGAGGACAGCTCATAATAATGTCTTGTATTAAATATATGGAAACGATGTGTTTTATCTGTTTGATACCATTCCATTCATTAGACTCCAGCCGTTATAACCTAACCACAGGCATTATAACCTTACTACAGCCATTATAACCTTACTACAGCCATTATAACCTAACTACAGCCATTATAACCTAACTACAGCCATTATAACCTATCTACAGCCATTATAACCTATCTACAGCCATTATAACCTTACTACAGCCATTATAACCTAACCACAGCCATTATAACCAAACTACCGCCATTATAACCTAACTACAGCCATTATAACCTAGCTGCAGCCAGTATAACCTAGCTGCAGCCAGTATAACCTAACCGCAGCCATTATAACCTAACTGCAGCCATTATAACCTAACTACCGCCATTATAACCTAACTACAGCCATTATAACCTAACTGCAGCCATTATAACCTAACTACCACCATTATAACCTAACTACCACCATTACAACCTAACTACCACCATTATAACCTAACTACAGCCATTATAACCTAACTACCGCCATTATAACCTAACTACCGCCATAACAAGTTAGTGCACAATACAGGGAATAGGGTCCCTTTGGCCACATGACTTCAGTCAAAAGTAGAACTTGCCTTGAAGTTTCCATCGTGATGGAGTTTGAGGCCCTCAAAGTACCTGGAGGGATCTGGTATAGGAGGATTCAGAATCTTCTTGACCCTGTCAGCACTGAACGAAAATGAAAGGAAGTTGCACTTAACCAACTACAAAACATTACATCTAAAACATGATGTATACTTTGCAGTCCGTTGGTGTTAAAATACATCACATTTACAATGGACCCCACCCCACCCCCACACACACACACACACACACACACACACACACACACACACACACACACACACACACACACACACACACACACACAGTACTCAACTCACTTTCCTTTGCAGAGCAACATGGAGACCAGCAGGACCAGTACAACAACAGCTCCCACCACGGTGACCACCACAAAGTCCTGGTCTAGAACATCAGGACTACCTGAGAACAGGACCAGAGGAACAACATAGAACATACTTAGAACATATTTACAACGTACATAACAACCACTATTTGACTAAAAGATTGGAATAGAAAAGCCTTCATTTACATTTCTGTCTGTAAGTTTATTTTGAGCATGTGTCTGCCATTCTAAGAATGAAAGAAAGAAATAGGGAAGGAAGGAAGGATGAAGAAGAAGAAGCTGTTTTTCTAGATTCATATGGAAACGCACTACTATTCTTGCATTCCAAATGGCAACATATTCCCTGTAGGGCTCTGCACTCTGTAGGGAACTATAGGGCCATTTGGGACACAGCCCAAGTATATTTACACGTAGACCCACATGTACTAATAACCAATGACATCACTGATGCTGTATTTACCTGTTGGCTTCATCTGGCCCAGAGTGGAGACCCATGATGCACTGGGGCTCCAGTCGCTCCACTGACAATCTGGGTAATCGTCTGGGTCGGCTCGAACCCTGACTCTGACCTGGTACCTCTTTCCTCTCTCCAGCCTCTCAGGGTCCAGGTCAAAATACATCTGTTTGTTTGATATGTTCACCTCCACAGCATCCTGCAGTACCACAACATACAGTAGGTGTACTTTTAGATAGTGTACAAAGAGATGTGCACTCTTTCACTGTATTCTCTCTTTCACTTCTCTCCCCTTTCCCTTGTTATTATCTGTCCTCTGTCTCTGTCTCTCTTCCTCCCCCTCTCTCTCTCTCTCACCTCCCAGTGATGTAGTTCCTGTTTCCACTGCAGTTGGAAGTCATAGTTGGATATCATTTCTGAAATGGGACCTCCTGGTGTCCAGGCGATTGAGGCATTGGTGACGGTCGGCTTGCCAGGGGGATGCATTTTAACTGCCAAACACAAAACAATGTAGTCATAGTGGCACTAATATATTACTAATATCACTGTAACAGAACTACTAGTACTAAGTTGAATTAGAAATGTTAGTATCAGGTATGAATTAGTGTTAAGTTCTATACAGGGTGTTCAGAAAGTATTCAGACCCCTTCCCTTTTTGTTACGATACAGCCTTATTCTAAAATTAATTTAAAAAACTGTTTCCCCATCAATCTACACACAACACCCCATAATGACAAAGCGAAAACAGTTATTTCGAAATGTTTGCAAATGTATTAAATGTAAAAAACAGAAATACCTTATTTACATAAGTATTCAGACCCTTTGCTATGAGAATCGAAATTGAGCTCAGGTGCATCCTGTTTCCATTCATCATCCTTGAGATGTTTCTAAAACTTCATTGGAGTCCACCTGTGGTAAATTCAATTGATTGGACATGATTTGGAAAGGCGCACACCTGTCTATATAAGGTCCCGCAGTTGACAGTGCATGTCAGAGCAAAAACCAAGCCATTAGGTCGAAGGAATTGTCCGTAGAGCTCCGAGACAGGATTGTGTCGAGGCACAGATCTGGGGAAGGTTACCAAACCATGTCTGCAGCATTGATGGTCCCCAAGAACACAGTGGCCTCCATCATTCTTAAATGGAAGAAGTTTGGAACCACCAAGACGCTTCCTAGAGCTGGCCGCCCGGCCAAACTGAGCTATCGGGGGAGGTGACCAAGAACCCGATGGTCACTCTGACAGAGCTCCAGAGTTCCTCTATGGAGATGGGAAAACCTTCCAGAAGGACAATCATCTATGCAGCACTCAACAAATCAGGCCTTTATGGTAGAGTAACCAGACATAAGCCACTCCTCAGTAAAAGGCACGACAGCCCGCTTGGTGTTTACCAAAAGGCACCTAAAAGACTCACACCATGAGAAACAAGATTCTCTGGTCTGATGAAACCAAGATTGAACTCTTCAGCCTGAATGCCAAGCATCACGTC
This sequence comes from Salmo salar, assembly GCF_965601325.2. Taxonomy (NCBI): domain Eukaryota; kingdom Metazoa; phylum Chordata; class Actinopteri; order Salmoniformes; family Salmonidae; genus Salmo; species Salmo salar. The sequence continues at coordinate 69,669,450 of NC_138292.1, forward strand.
TGGAGTAAACCTGGCACCATTCCTATGGTGAAGCATGGTGGTGGCAGCATCATGCTGTGGGGATGTTTTTCAGCGGCAGGGACTGGGAGACTAGTCAAGATTGAGGGAAAGATGAACGGAGCCAAGTACAGAGAGATCCTTGATGAAAACCTGCTCCAGAGCGCTCAGTACTTCTGATTGGGGCTAAGGTTCACCTTCCAGCATGACCCGAAGCTTTGAATGCCCTTGAGTGGCTCAGCTAGAGCCCAGACTTGAACTCGATCGAACATCTCTGGAGAGACCTGAAAATAGCTGTGCAGCAATGCTCCCCATCCAATCTGACAGAACTTGAGAGGATATGCAGAGAAGAATGGGAGAAATTCCCCAAATACATCTGTGCCAAGTTTGTAGCGTCATACCCAAGAAGACTCGAGGCTGTAATCGCTACCAAATGTGCCTTAACAAAGTACTGAGTTAAAGGGTCTGAATACTTATACATTTGTAAAAATGTATAAAAACCTGTTTTTGCTTTGTCATTATGGGGTATTGTGTGTAGATTATGAGGGAGAAAAATGATTTCATACATTTTAGAATAAGGCTGTAACATAACAAAATGTGGATAAGGTGAAAGGGTCTGAATACTTTCTGAATGCACTGTAAATTAATAAGCTTTCCAGCATATTTGTATTGTGTTATGTTGTATCATTGTGTATTGATTTAGTGTATTTTGTATGATGACCTCACAAAACCTCATAAAGTAATAGTATCGTATCGTTGTAGTTGGTCTACAGCTAATGTAGTACTAGTAGGTTAGTGTCACATCCTGACCATAGAGAGCTCTTATTTTCTATGATAGAGTAGGTCAGGGCGTGACTGGGGGGGTTTATCTAATTTATTTAGTTCTATGTTGTTTGGTTGTAGTTTCTTTTTTCTATGTTGGGGTTTTTGTATGATCCCCAATTAGAGGCAGCTGGTCATCGTTGTCTCTAATTGGGGATCATATTTAAGTAGTTGTTTCTCCCACCTGTGTTTGTGGGAGATTATTTTGAGTTAGTGCATGTTGCACCTCTTTCGTTACGGTTTGTGTTTTGTTTGTAGTTTATTGTTTGTTGTGCAAAGTTTCACATTAAAATAAAAGATGTGGAACGATACCCACGCTGCGCTTTGGTCTCCTTCCTACGACGAACGTGACAGTTAGTAATAGCTGACACATCGTACATAATATCACTCAAATTACTGTACACTTACTGTGGTTAAATGGTTGATACAGGTAGTTAATCTGTATCACATAATCTTCTGCTTGTCCACACTGTACACCAATGGGTATTTCATCATCGTCCCAAAAGAACTGAAAGATAATTTACAGAAGTTCAGTTATCCAGGGTTGTTTGTCTATTGGTCTATATATATGTTGTCATTGTTTTATTATTATTATTAGGAAAAAATGTTATAAAAAAATATTTTAAAAATTACAAATTCCTGGTTAATTTATTCATCCAGATGAATGTGTTACATTCATGTTATTACTTATATAATCTGTTTTTAAATGATAGTTTTGATCTATAATACTGCACATATATAAGCAAGCATTGGTTTTAACTTGATGTAGTTTTATAAAACTCACTGGATTGCCCTCAAAGACCAGACTGCCGCCTCTCAAAGTTGTGTTGGAACCTCCCAATGACTTCATCTCACATTGCCTGTAGTTACAACAGTGAACCATTGTTTCAGTTAGCATCCCAAATGGCACCCTATTACATATATAGTGCACTACTTTTGACCAGGACTATGGAATAGGGTTCCAATTAAGGTTCATTCTTAGTCTTCTTTACCTTTTTAACCCGGGGTATTCACCATGCAGAGTGCATGGCATGTCTGGGGGCACGCATGTGTTGTTCAACACACATGTGATGTTACTGATGAAGTCATTGACACACTGCAGACCTATGAGAAACAGAGACAGGGAGAGTGAGAGAGGAGAGAGAGGGAGAGAAACAGAGAGAGAGAAAAATTATTTGTAATAATTTTAATATAAGGGTCAATATAATGTTTTATAAGGCTCTATATCATATTTTATAAGGGTCAATAAAATGTTTTTTAAGGCTCTATATCATGTTTTTATAAGGCTCTATATCATATTTCATAAGGGTCAACATAATGTTTTATAAGGCTCTATGTCATGTTTTACAAGGCTCTATATCATGTTTTATAAGGCTCTATATCATGTTTTATAAGGGTCAATATAATGTTTTATAAGGCTCTATATCATGTTTTATAAGGCTCTACGTCATGTTTTATAAGGCTCTATATCATGTTTTATAAGGCTCTATATCACGTTTTATAAGGCTCTATATCATATTTTATAAGGCTCTACATCATGTTTTATAAGGGTCAATATAATGTTTTATAAAGCTCTATATCATGTTTTATAAGGCTCTATATCATGTTTTATAAGGCTCTATGTCATGTTTTACAAGGCTCTATATCATGTTTTATAAGGCTCTATATCATGTTTTATAAGGCTCTATATCATGTTTTATAAGGCTCTATATCATGTTTTATAAGGCTCTATAACATGTTTTACAAGAATCTATGTCATGTTTTACAAGACTCTATGTCATGTTTTATAAGGCTATATGTAATGTTTTATAAGGCTCTATATCATGTTTTATAAGGCTCTTTATCATGTTTTACAAGAATCTATGTCATGTTTTACAAGACTTTGTGTTGTGTTTTACAAGACTCTATATCATGTTCTATAAGGCTCTATGTCATGTTTATTAAGGATCTGTGTCATGTTTTACAAAGCTCTATATCAGGCTCTATGTTTAATTATACACTGCCGTTCAAAAGTTTGGGGTCACTTAGAAATGTCCTTGTTTTTGAAAGAAAAGCATTTTTTTGTCCATTAAAATAACATCAAATTGATCAGAAACACAGTGTAGACATTGTTAATGTTGTATATGACTATTGTTGCTGGAAACGGCAGATTTTTTATGGAATATCTACATAGGCGTACAGAGGCCCATTATCAGCAACCACCTGTGTTCCAATGGCACGTTGTGTTATCTAATCCAAGTTTATCATTTTTAAAAGGCTAATTGATCAACATAGCACAGCTGAAAACCGTTGTTCTGATTAAAGAAGCAATAAAACTGGCCTTCTTTAGACTAGTTGAGTATCTGGAGCATCAGCATTTGTGAGTTCAATTATAGGCTCAAAATGTCCAGAAACAAATAACTTTCTTCTGAGACTCGTCAGTCTATTCTTGTTCTGAGAAATGAAGGCTATTCCATGCGAGAAATTGCCAAGAAACTGAAGATCTCGTACAACGCTGTGTACTACTCCCTTCACAGAACAGCGCAAACTGGCTCTAACCAGAATAGAAAGAGGAGTGGGAGGCCCCAGTGCACAACTGAGCAAGAGGACAAGTACATTAGAGTGTCTAGTTTGAGAAACAGATGCCTCACAAGTCCTCAACTGGCAGCTTCATTAAATAGTACCCGCAAAACACCAGTCTCAATGTTAACAGTGAAGAGGCGACTCCGGGATGCTGGCCTTCTGAAAAACAGCTTCTATCTCAAGGCCATCAGACTGTTAGACAGCCATCACTAGCACAGAGAGGCTGCTGCCTACATACAGACTTGAAATCATTGGCCACTTTAATAATTGGAATACTAGTCACTTTAATAATGTCACTTTAATAATGTTTCATGTCTTGCATTACTCATCTCATATGTATATACTGTATTCTATACTATCTATTGCATCTTGCCAATGCAGCTCTGTCATTGCTTATCCATATATTTATACAGTGCCTTGCGAAAGTATTCGGCCCCCTTGAACTTTTCGACCTTTTGCCACATTTCAGGCTTCAAACATAAAGATATAAAACTGTATTTTTTTGTGAAGAATCAACAACAAGTGGGACACAATCATGAAGTGGAACGAAAATTATTGGATATTTCAAACTTTTTTAACAAATAAAAAACTGAAAAATTGGGCGTGCAAAATTATTCAGCCCCCTTAAGTTAATACTTTGTAGCGCCACCTTTTGCTGCGATTACAGCTGTAAGTCGCTTGGGGTATGTCTCTATCAGTTTTGCACATCGAGAGACTGAAATTTTTGCCCATTCCTCCTTGCAAAACAGCTCGAGCTCAGTGAGGTTGGATGGAGAGCGTTTGTGAACAGCAGTTTTCAGTTCTTTCCACAGATTCTCGATTGGATTCAGGTCTGGACTTTGACTTGGCCATTCTAACACCTGGATATGTTTATTTGTGAACCATTCCATTGTAGATTTTGCTTTATGTTTTGGATCATTGTCTTGTTGGAAGACAAATCTCCGTCCCAGTCTCAGGTCTTTTGCAGACTCCATCAGGTTTTCTTCCAGAATGGTCCTGTATTTGGCTCCATCCATCTTCCCATCAATTTTAACCATCTTCCCTGCCCCTGCTGAAGAAAAGCATGCCCAAACCATGATGCTGCCACCACCATGTTTGACAGTGGGGATGGTGTGTTCAGGGTGATGAGCTGTGTTGCTTTTACGCGAAACATAACGTTTTGCATTGTTGCCAAAAAGTTCGATTTTGGTTTCATCTGACCAGAGCACCTTCTTCCACATGTTTGGTGTGTCTCCCAGGTGGCTAGTGGCAAACTTTACACAGCACTTTTTATGGATATCTTTAAGAAATGGCTTTCTTCTTGCCACACTTACATAAAGGCCAGATTTGTGCAGTATACGACTGATTGTTGTCCTATGGACAGAGTCTCCCACCTCAGCTGTAGATCTCTGCAGTTCATCCAGAGTGATCATGGGCCTCTTGGCTGCATCTCTGATCAGTCTTCCCCTTGTATGAGCTGAAAGTTTAGAGGGACGGCCGGGTCTTCGTAGATTTGCAGTGGTCTGATACTCCTTCCATTTCAATATTATCGCTTGCACAGTGCTCCTTGGGATGTTTAAAGCTTGGGAAATATTTTGGTATCCAAATCCGGCTTTAAACTTCTCCACAACAGTATCTCGGACCTGCCTGGTGTGTTCCTTGTTCTTCATGATGCTCTCTGCGCTTTAAACGGACCTCTGAGACTAACACAGAGCAGGTGCATTTATACGGAGACTTGATTACACACAGGTGGATTCTATTTATCATCATTAGTCATTTAGGTCAACATTGGATCATTCAGAGATCCTCACTGAACTTCTGGAGAGAGTTTGCTGCACTGAAAGTAAAGGGGCTGAATAATTTTGCACGGCCAATTTTTCAGTTTTTTATTTGTTAAAAAAGTTTGAAATATCCAATAAATTTCATTCCACTTCATAATTGTGTCCCACTTGTTGTTGATTCTTCACAAAAGATTACAGTTTTATATCTTTATGTTTGAAGCCTGAAATGTGGCAAAAGGTCGAAAAGTTCAAGGGGGCCGAATACTTTCGCAAGGCACTGTATATTCTTATTCCATTCCTTTACTTAGATTTGTGTGTATTAGGTAGTTGTTGTGGAATTGTTAGATATTAATAGTTTGCTGCACTGTCAGAACTAGAAGCACAAGCATTTTGCTGCACTCGCAATAACATCTGCTAGCCATCTGTACATGACCAATACAATTTGATTTGATTTGAGTTACTGCAAGTCCCAAAGAAAACAGGAGCTGCCTCCACTATTCCAGAACCATTTCAACTTCAACGTTTCAACATCATCAAATCACCTCTGCTTAGTCTAATACAGTAACAACTAAAATATACCCCCCAAAAAAATGTGTCAAATCAACATAAGCTAAATATGATGTGGCTGTCCATGGTTCTGATTTATGTGTGCATGCGTGCACGTCTGTGCAAGTAGAAAAACATGTTGACTCACTCTACTTGTAGAGAAACATCAATGACATCCTCCTCTCTTTCATGTTGACGAAACATTCTGTCATACAGTACGAGCTTATTTTTTTTGTCCTAGGCTACCTGGCTAAAACGTTTGCTTGAGCTTCCATCCTCTCAGGCCAGGGGCACAACAATGTATGAATTAATGGTTGGATCGGAATTGCTTTTGGCCAATACGGAGAATTAAGTAAATCCACAAGTCCAAATCTCTATCTCCATCAATGGCTAATTTAGGAAAGGGGCACTGGAGGACAACAACACAACAAAACACACAACAATTCAGTTGTTTCTGTTAATGATGTATACTCTCAAAGCGTTTTGATAGGAGAGATGCCAAATCCAAGCTGGCTTCCCTTGATATTTTTTTTTCTTTTTTCCAGGACCATTCACAGTTGAGCTCACCCAGTTTAGCTCAACGCTCCTCCAGGGGAAGTTAGCATTTTTTACTGGGGGGGGGGGGGGGGGGGGTGATGTTTCTCACTCATCATTATTCAGGATTCATTCAGGATTATCCATAATCATGGTAGCATCCATATTCATGTAGAAGTGTTTAGAAACATGTTCTATTCTTATTTACAATAAAAGTGACTCCAAAATGAAACAATACATTATTTACCATTCATTTCTATTAGGCACATAATAATAACACGTTTGCAGAGTCAGAAGCTTGATGTAATCATTGCGTGCTATGAATATGGGACCAAATACAACACTTTTTACTACTTTAACACATGTTAAAGTACTTTTGGTCCCCTAAAATGGGTAGACTATGCACAAAAAGTGCTGTAGTTTCTAAAAAGGTTCCCCCGATATGGATGAAAATACACTCAAATTAAAGCTGACAGTCTGCACTTTAACCTCATAGTCATTATAAATGTGCTTGTAATGCATTGTGAAGGGTATTGATGACTTACAGGGCTGTGGTTGGCTGGAGCAGGTTAGTAGGGGGAGGAGCAGGATGATATAGAGACACCATAGAACCTCCATTATGACTTCCTGGTCCTTTTTCTCATTCTAGAACACAGTAGGAGACATGACCTTAGCAACAGGTGACAGGTGGTTTAGTCAGTGTTCCAAATGTACAAGAGAGAAGAAAAAGTACAATTTTCTATGTCTGTCTGCGTGGTGTGTTTTTTCCATGAAAGTAGATCAAGTGTTATCAGTTTCACCGTAGCCACACACACACACACACACACACACACACACACACACACACACACACACACACACACACACACACACAGTGAAAGCCACAGAAACTGAACAGGTGTGCAAGTGGGAGAGGGATACATACATCCTTATTTACAGAATAGAAACTTATTAGGTCACATAAGGAGACATACATGTCAGATATAATTAACATCTAGTGAGTACAAAGTAGCATCTGTTTTACTGTTACGCATATCAGTAGACATGACGGTTATTTGCATAAAACATCTTATTAGCAAAGTTGCATTTGTTTAAATCAACCTTTCTTACACACTGGTATGCCAGAAACAAGCCAAGCACAAACTTAAACACTGTAAACCCATTTAGTAGGTTATTTACATTTGCATAGCATTTTAGGTGCATTTCAAACATTTACATTTTTTAATATTGCAGATATTTTGTCTCTTACCTTTAGATATTGAACGGCCCAAGCTGGACAGCTTGTGTCAATGGATGAGCTGTGATGGAACTAGATAAAACACATGGAAAGGGTTGGATGAAGGATGATAGCTGTACTGATGATGTTACTAACTATGATGTTACTCCAACTCTAGTGGGGCTGACACATAAGTAAATCTCTCTCTCTCTCTCTCTCTCTCTCTCTCTCTCTCTCTCTCTCTCTCTCTCTCTCTCTCTCTCTCTCTCTCTCTCTCAGTGTGTCAATCATAATCAAAATGACCACCCTATCCACGACCAGCGTCTCTCTGTGACACGTTCTAACACACTCAGGTTACATTATTGTCAGGGCCTGTATTCATAAAGCATCTCAGAGTAGAAGTACTGATCTAGGATCAGTTTTGCCTTTTAGATCATAATGTATAAGATGACATGGACAAGGGGACCTGATCCCAGATCAATAAAGCATCTCAGAGTAGAAGTGCTGATCTAGGATCCGTTTTGCCTTTTAGATCATAATGTATAAGATTACATGGGCAAGGGGAACTGATCCTAGATCAGTACCCATACTCCGAGATACTTTATGTAGGTCCTTACTGACCACATCCTCGGATGAGCAGCATGTTTACATATAGACCTATATCTTAGAAGATACATATAGTTCCCATAGCTATGCATGGGCAGTGTGCTGTTTGCTACCATTCTCTCATGTGGGGGTTTTTAGTAAAAGGTCACTGTGGTTAGAGAGACTGATGTTATGTTCAGCCTGAGGTGTGAAGTTTCCACTCCTTTTTTATAAAAACAACCACCTAACAGGTACAAGATGTGTTGAGAGGGTGAAGAAGAAGAAGAAGAAGGCTCATAATAATGCATTGAATGGAGTTAATAGAATGGTATCAAACACATGTAATCAGTGTGTTAGATGTGTTTGATACCCTTCCATTAATTCCGTTCCAGCCATTACTATGAGTCTGTCCTCCGATTAAAAGAGCCACCAGCCACCACTGGTTTCTGTACATTGTTAGCTGTGAAGCCTTGTGATGTCATGTTCGATGTCAAATGTACCAACAGTCCTGTGTGTCCCAATTCAGGGCTTTCCAGCCCTGACCTGGTAGCCTGGTCCCAGATCAGGGCTTTCCTGCCTTAACCTGATAGCCTGGTCCCAGATCAGGGCTTTTCCTGTCTTAACCTGATAACCTGGTCCCAGATCAGGGCTTTCCTGTCATAACCTGATAGTCTGGTCGCAGATCAGGGCTTTCCTGTCTTAATCTGAAAGCAGAGAACATACACACACATGCATGGCCACGCAAGCTCGAACACAAGTGTAGTCTTCACGCAAGCTAACACACACACATTATACATGCACACACACACGCACACACACACACACACACACACACACACACACACACACACACACACACACACACACACACACACACACACACACACAGTGCGTGCACGCACACACAAGCGCATTCTGCATGCATTGTCATGACGTTGGCCTCTCCCTTTTGCACACAATCCACCCTGTGTGTAAAGGGTAGAAAAAACTCTAAAATTCCAGGAAAGTCTCTGGCCACATGGCCCATAGAGAGACAAAGGAAATTCTTCCAACTCATAGAATTGAAGAATCCAGCTACGAACTGATCCGCTGGTACCATTTTGTGATACTCAGAAGAGACAATATAGCCATATTACCATAAAACTGTTTATATAATAGACTCAGTTTAAGACTTGCCTCATATGGGTGTATGGAATGTATTGATAAGGATAAAGCTTTTGTAAGACACTGAGATGCTATGTACTGATGTAATGTGATAGAATTGTATTTCTGTAACCAAATCTAACTCAGTCATAGGCACGCCCCAGGGACATATACAGGACCAGGCGTCATTTGACCAGCCTGTTCGATGGGCACTATAAAACACTCCCTGTTTTACATTTCTCAAGACCAGCCCTACACTCATGGCTAATAGGTTTTACCTTCCAATTCCTCTACTGAAAGTGAACCATACCACGTGGTTAACTTTTAGACTATTGATACCGACAGAATAAGAACAAGTCTTTGATATTAATTATTAGTCTGCAGCTAAGTAAATTATATCATTGAACGCGAAGACCAACGAAGCAACCATTCGATGACGACATTAATGAAGGTCGCTCTGAAAGATCCATTCTAACCGAGAGTGAGAGAGAGAACGCGGACAAAACTCCCCAACAGAACTACTCTCCAACAAGAATCAGAACGACACACTGAGCGTAAATATATATTGATTGCAATTGTTCCCGAATGAGTGAGCCTTCAATTGTCAATTGTTAATATTAAATCACCCTGTGTAACTTCTCAGCCGACCTTTTATGACCCATTGTTCAACAGGCCGACCTGACTGCTTAGCCCACAAGGGCACATTCCGATACCAATCCTTTGTGACAATAATTACTGTTTGTATGTTTTTCTGTTAATTACTTAGTGTAGTAAATAAATGATTTTAAGACAATTGATGTATGGATGATTTTAGTAAAGACTGGGTTCGTGCAGATACAACAATTTACGACGTTTTGGAATGAGACTGGACTAGAGGTAAATACACCATTTAAACTTAAGAAGATAATCGACCTATACTATAATAGAATATAATATTATAGTACAGGAAAGTTATATTAGGAAAATTATAGCTTTGTAATCTGAATATTCTCCTTGGTGCCCCAACCTCCTAGTTAATTACAATTAAACGATTAATCAGTTTAATCGCGTGATAATAATTACAGGGAGCTAATTGATAAACATATCTTCAGTTTAATGCTACCCCCAAAGACACGACAGCATGAACACACACAGTACTCACACACACACACACACACACACACACACACACACACACACACACACACACACACACACACACACACACACACACACACACACACACACACACACACACACACACACACACACACACACACAGGGGCTGCAGGTAAGAAAACCACAACGTCCTCGTTTCCCAGAATGTTTACAAGCTGTTTCCAATAACAAACAAACCGCAAACCACTAACACCCCCGTCCCTCCTCCTCTCTTCTCTATCTCTCTTCTCATCATGTCCCAAACCTAAACCTGATACTAACACCCCCGTCCCTCCTCCTCTCTTCTCTCCCTCTCTTCTCATCATGTCCCAAACCTAAACCTGATACTAACACCCCCGTCCCTCCTCCTCTCTTCTCTACCTCTCTTCTCATCATGTCCCAAACCTAAACCTGATACTAACACCCCCGTCCCTCCTCCTCTCTTCTCTACCTCTCTTCTCATCATGTCCCAAACCTAAACCTGATACTAACACCCCCGTCCCTCCTCCTCTCTTCTCTACCTCTCTTCTCATCCTCTCCCAAACCTCATACTAACACCCCCGTCCCTCCTCCTCTCTTCTCTCCCTCTCTTCTCATCATGTCCCAAACCTAAACCTGATACTAACACCCCCGTCCCTCCTCCTCTCTTCTCTATCTCTCTTCTCATCATGTCCCAAACCTAAACCTGATACTAACACCCCCGTCCCTCCTCCTCTCTTCTCTACCTCTCTTCTCATCCTCTCCCAAACCTCATACTAACACCCCCGTCCCTCCTCCTCTCTTCTCATCCTCTCTTCTCATCCTCTCCCAAACCTCATACTAACACCCCCGTCCCTCCTCCTCTCTTCTCTACCTCTCTTCTCATCCTCTCTTCTCATCCTCTCTTCTCATCCTCTCCCAAACCAAACCTGATACTAACACCCCCGTCCCTCCTCCTCTCTTCTCTACCTCTCTTCTCATCCTCTCCCAAACCAAACCTCATACTAACACCCCCTCCATTCTTCTTCTTATGATTTACACCTCTCCCCTCCTCCCTCTCACCCTCCCTATCTTCTCTCTGACTTCCTTTCCACCAACGCTCACTCCCTGACTCCCCCCTCCTCCCCCTCACCCTCCCTATCTTCTCTCTGACTTCCTTTCCACCAACGCTCACTCCCTGACTCCCCCCTCACCTCCCCCTCTTGTCTTTGACTTCCTCTGTACCTGTGGCTGGGTGTGTACATCCTGTCCTACTTAAACACTGGGCCAAATCAACCCCTAGGTTACATTCTAACAGGCACCCTGTTCCCTATATAGTGCACTATATGCCATAGAGGCCCTGGTTAAAAGTAGTACACAATATAAGGAATAGGGTGCCACAATGAGGACAGTGGTCTCCAGTTCAGCCCTACTGGAAGCCCACAAGGTGTGCAGGGTTTTGCTCCAGTTCTATTTGAACATCCTGTCCTACTAAACCCAGACCCTAATCAAAGCCTAGCCCCCTCCGTAATGAAGCCCTAATCAGCTCCTAGCCCCATCCATAATGAAGCCCTAATCAGCTCCTAGCCCCCTCCATAATGAAGCCCAAATCAGCTCCTAGCCCCCTACATAATGAAGCCCTGATCAGCTCCTAGCCCCATCCATAATGAAGCCCTAATCAGCTCCTAGCCCCCTCCATAATGAAGCCCTAATCAGCTCCTAGCCCCCTCCGTAATGAAGCCCTAATCAGCTCCTAGCCCCCTCCGTAATGAAGCCCTAATCAGCTCCTAGCCCCCTCCATAATGAAGCCCTAATCAGCTCTTAGCCCCCTCCATAATGAAGCCCTGATCAGCTCTTAGCCCCATCCATAATGAAGCCCTGATCAGCTCCTAGCCCCATCCATAATGAAGCCCTAATCAGCTCCTAGCCCCCTACATAATGAAGCCCTAATCAGCTCCTAGCCCCCTCCATAATGAAGCCCTAATCAGCTCCTAGCACCCTCCATAATGAAGCCCTAATCAGCTCCTAGCCCCCTACATAATGAAGCCCTAATCAGCTCCTATCCCCCTCCATAATGAAGCCCTAATCAGCTCCTATCCCCCTCCATAATGAAGCCCTAATCAGCTCCTAGCACCCTCCATAATGAAGCCCTAATCAGCTCCTAGCCCCCTCCATAATGAAGCCCTAATCAGCTCCTAGCCCCCTCCATAATGAAGCCCTAATCAGCTCTTAGCCCCCTCCATAATGAAGCCCTAATCAGCTCTTAGCCCCCTCCATAATGAAGCCCTTTATCAGCTCCTAGCCCCCTCCGTAATGAAGCCCTAATCAGCTCCTAGCCCCCTCCATAATGAAGCCCTAATCAGCTCCTAGCCCCCTCCATAATGAAGCCCTGATCAGCTCCTAGCCCCATCCATAATGAAGCCCTAATCAGCTCCTAGCCCCCTCCATAATGAAGCCCTAATCAGCTCCTAGCACCCTCCATAATGAAGCCCTTAATCAGCTCCTAGCCCCCTCCATAATGAAGCCCTAATCAGCTCCTAGCCCCCTCCATAATGAAGCCCTAATCAGCTCCTAGCACCCTCCATAATGAAGCCCTAATCAGCTCCTAGCCCCCTCCATAATGAAGCCCTAATCAGCTCCTAGCACCCTCCATAATTAAGCCCTAATCAGCTCCTAGCCCCCTCCATAATGAAGCCCTAATCAGATCCTAGCCCCCTACATAAATACTCCCTAATCAGCCCCTAGCCTCTTCCACAATGAGGACAGTGGTCTTCAACCTTCTTCTAGAGATCTAAAGGGTTTGCAGGGTTTTGGTGCAGCCCAGCACTAACACAGAACAAAAAACCTACAAAAATATATGCACAAGCTTAAAAAAGTGAACAAAAGCCTGGTCTTCTCTGAATCCTTTCCTAGCGCATAGCCTAGACACATTTCATCAGCCCCAAAGGATGGGAGAGGTGTATGCAATATTGTAACAGCTTCGCTCTCTGTATGTCTCTTCAGTGATAATAGTCATCATCATCATCTCATCACTACCGTGATCATGACCTCAACTGTGTAATTCCAAATGATCACACTCAAACCCACACATGGGCAAACACACAGGCAGAGTAGCTTTTCTTGATTGAACAACAAATGTAATCCATAACCACCTGAATACATCACAGATGTTGGAGCTTCATTTGAGCCAGTTTGCTACAGCAGGAAAATTATCTTGCAGCAACTGGAAATGTGAATTATTATGTGGATTATAGTTATATAGATGATGGATATTTGTTGTTGGGGCTGATACATTTTTCGATAGGGCAAATCAAGTCTGACATTTTAAATTGGAAATTACAAGCGTTAAAAGCCTTATTGAACCTTGAATACACTACACAAAAGATTGATCAAATTAAGATCCTATATATGAATATTCAAAGAGAGCACCAGTCAGAGAGCCTTACCTTGTGTAGTGAACCTTCTTGTAGTCTCAGAAACACCGGCTTCTCAATGCTCTATGGTTGAGTTACATTTCACTCTGAACTGAAGGACATGTGCTTAATGACGAATCAGTTTCTTGTCTCTCAATTGGTCACCACTGAATGATTCAGCCCCATTAATGACGAGAAAAACGTCTGCCTGCTTTCTCTGAAAAGTAAACGAGTGAACAGAAAAGAGATTGCTGACTGAAAAGGGATTTTTGTGACTTCACTTAGTTTCAACTGAAACCACATATGTCATCAACGCTGCTATCTGTACTTGTCAGAAGCGGGGTTAAAACAAAAATATTACATTTTTCAGTTGTTCTTCTGTTCTTGCTCCTTTTTTCTAAAGCGTCCAATGTGACTTCTGTTATTGTGAAATGTTGAGATGATGTAAAGTGTCAAATTTGAACATTTTATGTTTTTATTCCTTTCTGGAAATAACAGGTGCAAAAGCTTTGAAAGTGCCGTGTGTGGCGAGTGAGGTAGTGAAAGAGACAGACAGAGACCAAATAAGACGTTTTGCTGCCCTCAAGTGGACAAAGTATGACTAGAGTATGGCCTTGGTGTAACAAGTAGTTGATTTTCCACAGGTGCTTTTCTCCTCCACAAGAAACTATGAAAAGAGACTGTTCATTACATGTTAGTCTTCCTTCAACCGTATCCAGGTGCTTTATTCATATAGAAAAAGAGAGGTTTAATAGTTATTACAGAACTTATTTTTAATATCAGATGCATACAACAATTCAACCATGTTCTTAACAAATTAAAGATTTGATTACAACAGACACCATCAGGAAGAGGGTTTTTTTTTTGGGGGGGGGGGGGGGGGGGATTTTTCTCCCTGCTCTGCTGACCAGTATTGTTCTCTGCTCATACAGGTCTACGGCACTAATTTGGTGGTAAAAAATAAATATTCATAAATGTTTTATTTTTACATGTATTCTTTTTCAAATGTGATTCATCAGGGGGTGCTGAAGCACACTCAGCATCCTTACTTCCTGCGGCTATGCATACCATGTGTTTATTCCACATTAAGTACATTCCTATGACTACGGAATGTCTTCAGGTTTAAAGTGTGTGTGTGTTTCCGTGTGTGTCTGTGTGACCGGTTGGTGGGTCCACTCGGCCATCCTGTATCTCTGCTAAACAGGTCTGGTCCAAGCGTAGTGACAGATAACAGACTGAACCCTTTCATCTGATGATCATAAACACACACACCAGTTGGGTCAATAGACTCAACAAAGACTATTTGTATCATGAGGATGAGTCACCTATTATTTCACGAGGATATGATTTTCCTTGGAGACCTCTGAATGCAGACGTGGGAGAACTTCCTGAAATGACTATATCCATTTACTGATACAGGACAAGTTTAGTAGGTGGGAACAGGAGCACAAACAGTTGATGGTCAAACTGTAAGGTTACACTTACTAAAATACACTATATACAAAAGTATGTGGACACCCCTTTAAATGAGTGGATTTTGCTATTTCAGCTATGCCCATTGCTGACAGGTGTATAAAATCGAGCACACAGCCATGCAATCTTGATAGATAAACATCGGCAGTAGAATGGCCTTACTGAAGAGCTCAGTGACTTTCAGTGTGGCACGGTCATAGGATGCCACCTTTCAATCAAGTCAGTTCATCAAAGTTCTGCACAGCTAGAGCTGCCCCGGTCAACTGTAAGTGCTGTTATTATCACGTTTCAGGGAGAAGACCCAGATGCAGACAGTGTTGAAGTAACAAAGGTGTATTACTAGAACAGGGGGCAGACAAAACGACAGGTCAAGAGTAGGCAGAGGTCAGTAATCCAGATCAGAGTCCATAAGGTACAGAACGGCAGGCAATCTCAGGGTCAGGGCAGGCAGAGGTCAATAATCCAGATCAGAGTCCATAAGGTACAGAACGGCAGGCAGTCTCAGGGTCAGGGCAGGCAGAGGTCAGTAATCCAGATCAGAGTCCATAAGGTACAGAACGGCAGGCAGTCTCAGGGTTAGGACAGGCAGAGGTCAATAATCCAGGGTGGTGTGACAATGTACAGAACGGCAGGCAGGGTAAGGGTCAGGGCAGGCAGAATGGTCAAGAACCGGGAACTGGAAAACAGGAAGTAGAACAAGACAGGAGCAAGGGGGAAACGCTGGTAGGCTTGACAAACAAAATGAACTGGCAACAGACAAACAGAGAACACAGGTATAAATACACTTGGGGTAATGGGAAAGATGGGCGACATCTGGAGGGGGGTGGAGACAAGCACAAAGACAGGTAAAACAGATCAGGATGTGACAGTTATTCTGAAGTGGAAAAGTCTAGGAGCAACAACGGCGCAGCCGCGAAGTGGTATGCCACACAAGCTCACAGAACGGGACCACCGAGTGCTATCCTCTGTTGCAACACTCACTACCGAGTTTCAAACTGCCTCTGGAAGCAACGTCAGCACAAGAACTGTTCATCTGGAGCTTCATGAAATGGGTTTCCATGGGCGAGCAGCCGCACACAAACCTAAGAGCACCATGCGCAATGCCAAGCGTCGGCTGGAGTGGTGTAAAGCTTGCCACCATTGGACTCTGGAGCAGTGGAAATGTGCTCTCTGGAGTAATGAATCACACTTCACCATCTGGCATTCCGACGGGCGAATCTGAGTTTGGCGAATGCCAGGAGAACGCTACCTGCCTCAATGCATAGTGCCAACTGTAAAGTTTGGCGGAGGAGGAATAATGGTCTGGGGCTGTTTTTCATGGTTCAGGCTTGTCCCCTTAGTTCCAGTACAGGGAAATCTTAACACTACAGCATACATTTTTTTAGTCATTTTTTTTTAGTCATTTAGCAGACGCGCTTATCCAGAGCGACTTACAGTAGTGAATGCATACATTTCATAGGTTTTTTTTTTTTTTTTTTTTTTTTTTTTCTGTGCTGGCCCCCCGTGGGAATCGAACCCACAACCCTGGTGTTGCAAACACCATGCTCTACCAACTGAGCTACAGGGAAGGCTACAATGACATTCTAGACAATTCTGTGCTTCCAACTTTGTGGCAAAAGTTTCAGCATGACAAGGCCCCTGTCCATAAAGCCAGGTACATAAATAAATCGTTTTTTGAGATCGGTGTGGAAGAACTCTGACCTCAACCCCATCGAACACCTTCGGGATGAATTGGAACGCTGACTGCGAGCCAGGCCTAATCACCTAACATCAGTGCCCAACCTCACTAATGCTCTTGTGGCTGAATGGAAGCAAGTCCCCACAGCCATGTTCCAACATCTATTGGAAAGCCTTCCCAGAAGAGTGGAGGCTACTATAACAGGAAAGGGGTGACCAACTCCATATTAATGCCCATGATTTTGGAATGAGATGTTTGACAAGCAGGTGTCCACAAAGCCATGTAGTGTAAATACTCCTCCAGATGCTCCACTAGGAACATACCCTCGTGTTTTGAGGAAACGATGGTCCTGTCATTGTCTGGCGTGTGAATGATAAGGCTAATGAAAGAATGACTAACTGACGTGAATTCAAACTCCAACTGACCTTCTATGACATGTGATCGTCACCAACCCCCTCTAGTCCAAACAGTAGCATACAGCACCCCCAGACACTGACCTAAGGCCAGTTTTACATTGCTCCTTTAGAATTTGATCCTAGATCTGTGCCAGTTTCTAACTATTGTCCAATAATCATCCCCTCTCTTCCTTCCTCCCTCTCATTCAATCACACATTCCCCCTCCCTCTTCCTTCCTCCCTCTCATCCAATCACACATTCCCCCTCCCTCTTCCTTCCTCCCTCTCATCCAAACGAACACTTTATGTTGGCGCTTCCTTTATTGCAGTAGTTACCTCTACATGGATGTAGATACAGTATTTATGTTGAAGCTTCCTTTATTTCAACAGTTACCTCTACATGGATGTAGATACAGTATTTATGTTGAAGCTTCCTTTATTTCAACAGTTACCTCTACATGGATGTAGATACAGTATTTATGTTGAAGCTTCCTTTATTGCAACAGTTACCTCTACATGGATGTAGATACAGTATTTATGTTGAAGCTTCCTTTATTGCAACAGTTACCTCTACATGGATGTAGGTACAGTATTTATGTTGAAGCTTCCTTTATTGCAACAGTTACCTCTACATGGATGTAGGTACAGTATTTATGTTGAAGCTTCCTTTATTGCAACAGTTACCTCTACATGGATGTAGGTACAGTATTTATGCTGAAGCTTCCTTTATTGCAACAGTTACCTCTACATGGATGTAGATACAGTATTTATGTTGAAGCTTCCTTTATTGCAACAGTTACCTCTACATGGATGTAGATACAGTATTTATGTT
>NC_138292.1:69692500-69697500 GCF_965601325.2 Salmo salar
AACCACATTAACTGTCTTTATCCACCTCTTACCATCCTATACAACCACATTAACTGTCTTTATCCACCTGATACCATCCTATATAACCACATTAACTGTCTTTATCCACCTGTTACCATCCTATAGAACCACATTAACTGTCTTTATCCACCTGTTACCATCCTATACAACCACATTAACTGTCTTTATCCACCTGTTACCATCCTATACAACCACATTAACTGTCTTTATCCACCTGTTACCATCCTATAGAACCACATTAACTGTCTTTATCCACCTCTTACCATCCTATACAACCACATTAACTGTCTCTATCCACCTGATACCATCCTATACAACCACATTAACTGTCTTTATCCACCTGATACCATCCTATACAACCACATTAACGGTCTTTATCCACCTGATACCATCCTATACAACCACATTAACTGTCTTTATCCACCTGATACCATCCTATACAACCACATTAACGGTCTTTATCCACCTGATACCATCCTATACAACCACATTAACTGTCTTTATCCACCTGATACCATCCCTATACAACCACATTAACTGTCTTTATCCACCTGTTACCATCCTATAGAACCACATTAACTGTCTTTATCTACCTGTTACCATCCTATAGAACCACATTAACTGTCTTTATCTACCTGTTACCATCCTATAGAACCACATTAAACTGTCTTTATCCACCTGTTACCATCCTATAGAACCACATTAACTGTCTTTATCCACCTGTTACCATCCTATAGAACCACATGAACTGTCTTTATCCACCTGTTACCATCCTATACAACCACATTAACTGTCTTTATCCACCTGATACCATCCTATACAACCACATTAACTGTCTTTATCCACCTGTTACCATCCTATACAACCACATTAACTGTCTTTATCCACCTGTTACCATCCTATAGAACCACATTAACTGTCTTTATCCACCTGTTACCATCCTATAGAACCACATGAACTGTCTTTATCCACCTGTTACCATCCTATACAACCACATTAACTGTCTTTATCCACCTGTTAGCATCCTATGGAACTGATGATATGCACACTAATGAGTCTTTGTGAGCATTAGAGAGGGCAACAGAAGGCACGTATGTGTTCCTTAGAGTTGTAGCTTTCATCATATTTTGGCGCTTAAACCGTTCAAACGCTACCGCCAAATGCATATGACGAACAAAAATCATTGACATTCTACATAGGCACTATAAACCAGACTATAGACAACCACCATAGTGCTTGTCATTTTGGCACTGAACGTCGGATTTTGGTGGAAATAATTACTTTTTTTTACAGATCTTTTATTAATGTTCAGGGTATAAATTCATAAACGGGCCGGATCTGGCACGTGGAGCGCTAGTTGAATAGCCCTGATGTACAGTATCTACTGTACATGCATATCTATGAGCCTATCTAAAACATTCCCATACCTCACGCACATCCCATTAAAAGGGAAATCTGGGATTCAAACAGCAACAAAATGAATGTAGCAATCCCAGATTTCCCCTTTTTTCTTTATCCACCTGGAAGCACTGTATCCCTCCCAATGACCTATATAAACCCTGGATTGCTGATGCTACTGTATGTTTTGACCAATGAGAGGCTTTGAAGCCACCGGGTGGCCATATTGGCACTCCTCAGAAAAGCAGTCCTCCATAGAGTTAACACAGTATGAGTCATAATACACATAAAACTTAGCAGTCAGACAGGGAAATGGTTCCAATCGTTTTTACACCATACATTTTTCCCATAGGGGATTTTGGAAACACTTAAAATAAGGGCTGTGTTTCATGTAGGCTTACCCTGATGTGATGTTTTGATAACCATGTAAATCTCGAGGACAAGGTGACTTTTATCAATATATTCACCTGTATTTACCCCCCCAAAATGTGATGCTAATTAGCTGCTAATGTGGCTATCATAAAGAACTACAAATGCCATGAGGGAAAAGGTAATAATAAAAAATAAAAAAATTAAATGTAACCTTTATTTAACTAAGCAAGTCAGTTAAGAACACATTTTTACTCGTTCAGGGGCAGAATTACATTTTTTACCTTGTCAGCTCGAGGATTCAAACCAGCAACATTTTGTTTACTGGCCCAACGCTCTAACCACTAGCCTACCTGCTGCCCCAAATCTCTGGATTACGTGTCTAATGTTAGCTAAATAGAGTAATGAATGAATTGGCAGAATCTTTTTAAATGTACAATTCTGGAATCTGTCTTGTGCAACTTTTAAATTGACACAATACCTGTTAGCAAAAGGTGTCAGCGATGACACCAGAGATGATGTGCAGGACCTTGTTGGGATTTGTAGTCTTATATGATGTCTATGTTGATGCTAATTAGCATTTTCGAATCGGAGAGTGAATAGAGCGGAATATACAGTACCAGTCAAAAGTTTGGACACACCTACTCATTTAAGGGTTTTTCTTTATTTTTACTATTTTCTACTTTGTAGAATAATAGTGAAGACACCAACACTATGAAATAACACATATGGAAATAAAGTGTTAAACAAATCAAAATATTTGTTATATTTCAGATTCTTCAAAGTAGCCACCCTTTGCCTTGATGACAGCTTTGCACACTCTTGGCATTTTCTCAACCAGCTTCATGAGGTAATCACCTGGAATGAATTTCAATTAACAGGTGTGCCTTGTTAAAAGTTATTTTGTGGAATTTCTTTCCTTCTTAATGCGTTTGAGCGAATCAATTGTGTTGTGACAAGGTACACAGAAGAAAGCCCTATTTGGTAAAAGACCAAGTCAATATTATGGCAAGAACAGCTCAAAAAAGCAAAGAGAAACGACAGTCCATCATTAATTTAAGACATGAAGGTCAGTCAATCCAGAAAATGTCAAGAACTTTGAAAGTTTCTTCAAGTGCAGTGGCAAAAACCATCAAGTGCTATGATGAAACTGGCTCTCATGAAGACCACCACAGGAAAGGAAGACCCAGAGTTACCTCTGCTGCAGAGGATAAGTTCATTAGAGTCACCAGCCTCAGAAATTGCAGGCCAAATAAATGCTTCACAGAGTTAAAGTGTCACGTCCTGGCCAGTATAAGGGTTAATTGTTATTGTAGTTTGGTCAGGACGTGGCAGAGGGTATTTGGTTTATGTGGTTCGGGGTGGTGTTTTTTCTAAAAGGGCATTTGATTTAAGTATTCCGGGGTTTTTGGGCCCTGTTCCTTGTTTACGTATTTCTATGTTGATCTAGCTGGTTGTATGTCTATGTTTGGTTAATTGGGGTGGACTTCCAATTGAAGGCAGCTGTGTGGTGTTGCCTTTGATTGGAAGTCCTATATTAGTTGGGTGTGTTTGTCTGTGTATTTGTGGGAGATTGTTTCTTGTTTAGCGTGAGTGAGCCTAACAGGACTGTCTAGAAATCGTGAGTTCGTTTTTGTTATTTTGTATGTTCATTTTTGAGTTCATTAAATGTTCAAAATGAACTATCTCAACTCTGCTGCATATTGGTCCTCATTTTCCGACGATGATTTCGCCATATCGTCTGACAAAAAAGAAATCCCTGACATAAAGTAACAGACACATCTCAACATCAACCGTTCAGAGGAGACTATGTGAATCAGGCCTTCATGGTCGAATTGCTGCAAAGATACCACTACTAAAGGACACCAATAAGAAGAAGAGACTTGCTTAGGCCAAGATACACGAGCAATGGAAATTAGACTGGTGGAAATCTGTCCTTTGGTCTGATGAGTCCAAATTTTAGATATTTGGTTCCAACCGCCGTGTCTTTGTGAGATGCAGAGTAGGTGAACAGATGATCTCTGCATGTTTGGTTCCCACCGTGAAGCATGGAGGAGGAGGTGTGATGGTGTGGGGGTGCTTTGCTGGTGACACTGTCTGGGATTTATTTAGAATTCAAGGCACACTTAACCAGCATGGCTACCACAGAATTCTGCAGCGATACGCCACCCAATCTGTTTTGTGCTTAGTGGGATTATCATTTGTTTTTCAACAGGACAATGACCCAACACACCTCCAAGCTGTATAAGGGCTATTTGACCAAGAAGGAGAGTGATGGAGTGCTGCATCAGATTACCTGGATTCCACAATCACCCGACCTCAAACCAATTGAGATGGTTTGGGATGAGTTGGACCACAGCCAACAAGTGCTCAGCATATGTGGAAACTCCTTCAAGACAGTTGGAAAAGCATTCCAGGTGAAGCTGGTTGAGAGAACACCGAGAGTGTGCAAAGCTGTCATCAAGGCAAACGGTGGCAACTTTGAAGAATCTAAAATATATTTTGATTTGTTTAACACTTTAACACCACCACAAGGAGTCGCTAGAGTGCGATAAGCCTAGGAAAGCCCCCCGGCCAAACCCTACCCAAACCCATGCCGCTCTGGGCCAATTGTGTGCCGCCCTATGGGGCTCCCACTCACGGCCGGGCTCTGACACAGGTTGTGATGCAGAGTTTTAGACCACTGCACCACTCAGGAGGCCACAGACCTTATTTTAAGTGTTTCTAAAATCCCTCAAGGGAAAAATGAATGGTGGAAAAACTATTTGAACCGTTTCCCTGTTTGAACGCTAGATTTTATGGGTATTATGACACCTCTACTGTGGAGCTTTATTGGAATGGATGGAATTCTACAGTATTTCATTGAAATGTTTCAACGACAAAATGACATATTTGTAAATATTTTTTGTTGTAGTGGGGACAGTTACATTAGTTCTTAAAAAAGTGTGTCTGTAATAGAATAAATGTGGTAAAAACAAATGTAGACATTTGTAAATGCATTTCTATAGCATCCAAAGTATTTTTTACAATGGAGGGGGAGTGCCCAGATGGAGGAGCGGTGGCTTCAAAACAGCCTGTCAGTCATCTAGTGTATTTATAAATCATTAGTCCCTCCCTAGTAAAATGTTGTCATAGTTCAGTTCTGAGCTTCTTTCACTGGCATGTAGCCGACACTAGAGGGCTCTATTGCCATTGAAGAAGACAGGAGAGAC